>NC_081411.1:453079360-453379360 GCF_030272615.1 Cryptomeria japonica | reverse complement strand
GTTTGAAGAAACCAGTCCAGTTGTGGGTTTCTGCATGGGATCAAAGATTTATAAACAACCAATATTGGCACTTTCAGGAATATTTTGTAAAACCACTTAGTGCAGCCTTCGGACAACATAGAAATTATACTTTGTCTCCTAAAATTAAAAGATTCCTCAGGCCAAAAGATTTCTCTCCAGAGTCTCAGATTGATCACAACTGGGGTGATTGGTATTGCCACCCTAATCATACAAAAATCAGGGTATTTAGGTATGAAGGAAATCCATACATACTTCCAATTATAGTGCCAAACAGGGTGGCTAGTCTAGAGATTGTAAGACAACTGTCTGTTGTCAGTGCCAAACATCTCACAGATTTTGGTAAACAATCTATTGTGCCAGGGTTACTGGTGTTTTCTGATTTCATTGTTAAAAGTTCTAAAAGTTATCATTTACTTCAAAATAAGTTGGATTATTATGGCATGACTCTGGGTGATCCTAGAGAGAGCTTTGATCCTGAGGGATATATAAGAGCTGCAAGGGCATCACAGAAGCTAAAAGCTGGAATACATGTGGCTCAGATGCCAGACGATTTAATCAGGAACCTTGAAAGGGAAGAGGCCAAGGTTTTGAGAGAAAGAAGCGAGATGACTTGGGAAGCTTTCAAGTGGAAAAGAGCAAGGGGGATGGTGGATGGAGACCTACTTGGAAACCTCCAAGATCCTTTGGAGATAGCCAAAAAACTACTTCAGCATGAGGTAGAGATTATGCATAGAGTACCCCCACAGTTCCTCCATTTTGTCAACACCGGAAAAGATAGTAAGCCATTGGCTCACATGTCACCAAAATCAACTGCTAGTAGCATCCCTGCTGACTCCCCTATAGAAGATTATCCCCCTGGTTTTGAAGCAGAGGTAGATGTGGAAACTGGTGAATTCAATATTAGGGATGTAGTTGATATAAGGATGACAGAACATGAAGACTTTGTTGCGGATGATGGATTCGCTTCCTCAGGAGAATTCCTTTCATTCTTATACCAGTACAAGGGGGCTCATGTGAGACGAAGTATGGCTGGGAGATCAGAAGAAGAGTAGATGAGAAGGCTGCAAGATGAGATAGATGCTCTCATGAAAGATATGACCCCTGAGAAGGGGAGGAAAATATTAAAGGAGGTTGGAGTTATCATATTTTCAGGTTGGATTATAAATTCAGCACTTCTGTTTGATGGATTATTGAAGAAGCAAGACACAAATCAATAGGTATTGCCTCAAGAGATAGATAAATTGTTCATGGGCTCAGGGTATGATCCTGATCAAAAAGATCTCCTACAATGGGCACTACATCCGAGAGGAAAAAGACCAATTATTGTGGATGTTGAAGAAACCTTTGGACACCTTATGGTCCATTAGGTAGGAAAGACTAACCCTAGGGTCACTACAAGATTAAACTTGGATGTAGCCAAACTAAATTTGGATCAGACAGAGTTTTTGGTCAGGGAAAACATTACCTATAAGGGTTTATATGAAAGGGCTAAAGAGGAGAATCAGACGCTGCAAGCAAGGATATTGCAGCTTGAGACAGGAACTCCTTTAAGTGAATATGTTGCATATCCCACAGGACAAAGCTTGGATGATGTCTCTGATGTTCTGTATTGGAAATATCAAGCAGAAAAGGCTACCAAACAGGTGAGTAATATTCAACAAAAGATGGATAAATTGGTTAATGATATCATTGAACACAGGTTCAACACCATGCTCATGCATGTTGAACATTACTGGAGGGTGTTCACTAGAACCACAAAGGCATTAAGAGAGCATGAAAGGTTAAAAGCATGATTGCATGAAGTGATAAGCAATGTTGATGTGATGACGCTAGAGGAGAAAATAGAAGGGACTTTGTATATGGAGAATCATGTTAAATACGAAGATGCGCTAAAAGGAGATCTTAAAGAATTGGATGATGGGAACCCTATTGGAATGCCCTCGATTTATAAAGAGGGAGAATTAATATCTATGGATGAATGGCAGAATGAACTTCTAAGCGTCAAGGATCAGGTTCTATCAAGATTGGATCGAAGCAAAGACATGGCCCCTACCGTCAACCAAATGATATTTGAATACCTTTCACAGGGAGAAGAATTAAAGAAATAGAGCATCAAGATCAAGACTTTTAAAGAAGATGATTACATTCATCATTTAGGGATGCTTAATCTCATTTTACTTAAGTTTGTTAGGAATGTTCAAATTGACAGTTAGTATTTTGAAAAGACATGTCTTTTCATAGATAGAATTTGCTCTCATATATATATGAGAAAGGTTTCTTGTAATATTTTTTCAAGACAGATTGTAGGAAAAAGACAGTAACATATGACAGCTTGAAAGCTTCCTGTTATACAAATTTTTGAAGGATACATAATATAATCAGTCATCTTTTCTTTGCATATGTGCTATGGATTATTTCATTTGTTGATTGGCAGTTGCTTGTGATATTATCTAAAGGAGATAAGGTTATTCATATTCTTTGAGTGAAATTTATGTTGTATGTTATAAGGTTGAAATAAAAGTTCTTCTTGTGAATTATAATTGTTCTTTGCAGTGCTTACTTGGGTGGTCCCTTAAAGGTAGGGTTAAATTCATTCAAGCAACTTATGATATAGGCATTCAATTGATCTCATAAGAAATAGTAACTGACAAACCCATAAAAGGGGTGGGTTTAAAAACTGTCTCACAAGTTCACACAATAAGTCCTAAGGAAATATAAAGACTCTGTAGCCCAAACAAAAAAGAAGGCACTGGCCATTTATAAATTACAACTTATCACCATATTCATCATATTTTATTTTACAATAGGAGTAATTGAGTAGGAAGCATAGAGTAAGTTGGCAATAGTGTATACATATAAAATTCTAAGCACAAAGATCAAATAGCTTCTACAACAACAATCTTGAACTCATCTGCTATATCTCCATCCTAGGAACTTATTCCATTCTGTGATAGGAGGAAGCTAGATCAAGATACTTAATCTGCTATAAAAGGCACTAGTCATTGAAAACAACTAGTGAATAGGTATACCTGCCTAGGTCCTGCAGAGCCTAAAGTGAGAGAGTTAGTAACCAAATAGGTTCACTCTATAAGTTGGCCAAGTCAATTGGAGGGTTTGATCATAGGAGTTGGCATTTCCTTAGAACCTATCCAATCCATTGATTTGAGACCCAACAGGTCCCACAGATACTGAGAAGGGGGGGTGAATCAGTATCTAACCGGTAATAAGAATTTCTTAAGTTAAAACATGCAGAACATAATATAACAGTGTACCGGTATGCAAGAAATAATGCAATAAACAGAATCAAGAATATCCACATGAAAAATACACCATAACACAAGATGTTTAATGAGGAAACCCGGTGTGGGAAAAACCTCAGTGGGATTTGTGACCCACAATATTCACTCACTGGCCAATAAGAGAATATTACTTACAATAGGGGCCTGCACATGCAGGAAGGCCAACTGCCTAGAGCTCACTGCTCAATGGGAAGTCACACTGACTTACAATAAGGATTATACTAATCCAATAGCTTGTACTGCTTTACAATAGCATCTTCAATGTCAGATTCAGTACCGGTTCCTACTCTATTCTTTACATATACCCTTGACCTATATTTCGCACATTAGGTCTGCCTTATAATTTCCTTAATCCTCACAATATTACCTCTACAAATGCCTGCAATGATCTCCTTTATATACAAGAGTCATTTTACAATTTGCCAAGTCGGCTTACAATAATAAACAAAATATTACATAACAAAAATCCTGTCGGCCTCTGTGCCGGTATACATCTTTTCCTCTGTGTTGGTGTCAGTGTCATTATTGATGTCGGTGCACTATCTTGCCTATGTAATACTTGTCAGTATGATGTCTTGCCAATGTCATAGGATTACAAGGTTGCCATCAATGACAAAACCTTCAATCACATACAATGTCTCATTGGAGTGTCCATATGCCAACAATCTCCCCCTTCGGCATTGATGGCAACACTCGTGAGAAATTTCAAAAAGGTATCCAAAAATGTGTAGTACAAAAATGTTTACCAAAAATGTGAGAGCTCCCCCTGAGCATATGATTCCTGTGTTTTGAACTTTCTCATCCCACTACTCCCCCTTTGGCATCAATGACAAAGGTTGTCAAGATGTTAGTAGAGTTTGTAGTTTCATCTATCCATATCCTCAACCCAGTAGCTGGGTAGTTATTATCTGAAAAAGATCTCCCAAAATTAAGTTTAAACTATCCATAAATTTCTTACTATCTTTTATTGTTGTCTCAGTTCTTTTTACTATATCGGTGAGATGCTGCAAATGCTCTGTCAGTGTTTTGCTACCTTGTGTTAATGCCTCTGAGATTTCCTTCTGCAGAGATGCTAAATAGTCCAATCTTGGACTCAGTTTAGATCTCAAATGCTTTGCCTTGTTTATTATTCTCTCTTTCTCTCTTTGCAGTTTGAGTAATTCTTCCTCAAAATTTACTATCTTCTCTTCAAAAACTGATAATGAATTCGGTGAGTTGACAAAATTGTCTGCAAGTTTATTTATCTCATCCTGTGCCTTGCTTATTTTCTTGTCAATATCTATAGTCAAAAAGTTTGTTTTACATGTATCTTTATACAGATTTTTATGTTCTTTCAACAAACTACATAGTTCCGGTAGAAGTGTGTCAAAATCTCTGTTACACTTCTTTATTTCCTCATCAAAGAATTTCTGTTTCTCTTTCTCTACCTTATCCTTTACTGATTCTTCCTTTATTTTCTCAATGTTTTCAGAAATATATTTACACAATGTATCCAATTGTCCTAAAGAATCTTTATTATCTATGTTACATTTTGGAGCTATTACCTTCAAAATTGGTATAGAATCATCTATTGCTTTATAAGCCTATGAACTACAGTCAGTTATTTTCTTAATGGAGTCAAGTAGTACCTTAGTCACATTTGTTGACTTAAATGTTGATGATGATCCAATAATCTGAGTATCGATGGAAGTAACCATGCTTGTATTGACCTCTGGCATGTCAATTTGTGTCTGCATTTCTTTTAGCACTGCTTTTCCCACTTCACTACTTACCGGTGGCACTATTTCCTTATGAACCTATTTCGGAGCCTTTAGCTCTATTAGTTTCTCTGTATGTTGTGTTGTCTCTGTCTGTCCCTCAGTCTCTACCTTCTTCTCTATATCCTCTGTTGGTTTCTTTGTTTCCCCTGCTACCAGAGGCTTTACATCTAACTTGTCAGTTGTATCTTTATCAACTATTATGTTGATCTTTTGGGTATCAACATTTATAGTGTATAGGACTTTAGAATTAGGATTGCTATCCTCTACATCCATACTTTTTGCTGCCGGTTGATCTTCAGTAGTTGTAATTTTCATAGGTGGGGGTAGGTTGTCTTTAACTTTTATGCTTGGTGGTCCACCAACTTTGCCTTTCCCCTTGTCCCTATCCTTCTGATATACCTTTATAGGCTTAGGTTTCCTGTATTCTTCTTGTTTTTCCTTGTCAACCAAGAATATATCCCAACCATCTTCAGTTTCCTCTGTTACTTCAGTAACTCTTCTTGCCATCAGTGAAATATGTCAGTGTGCAGTAGAGAATACTAACTGGTTTGTCTGAGCAATCAAATCATCAATTTCCTTGGGAGAGTTTACTGGATATACAACAAGTAGTTTCTCTATTTTTATTTTCTTATCTAATTCTATCACTGCTTGCCTTCTGGCCTCAAGTCTTTTGTACAAATCATTAGGAATTTCATTTGCTACTTCCATCAAAAATTTTTTGTACATGTCCATATGCAGTATCACACTTTCCTCAACTTGCTCTTTCTCATCAGCAGATAGAGTGTCATAAATTTTTCTTATGTTTTTCATTTTTCTTTCCTCTGTGATTTCATTTAACAATATATCTAGAGGTGCCAAGTCACTGTTTGTCCTTTTCTTTTTCTTTGGTGTCAGCTTCTTCTTGGGTGTGACCTTTCTAACCGAAGATCTCACTACTTGTTGCTTTTTCCTTGTCCTTCTAGGTGAAGGAGTGGTTGCCGGTGAGGGATCTCTTTTTCTAACAACTCTTTTAAAAGTTGTTGGCATGTCACCTTTCGAAGAAGTACCTACCGGTGATAGATGAGCTTTAGGTTCTGGAGCTGCCAACTCATCTTCTGTTATGCTGGTTTTCTTTAGTACATCTTCCTTAATGGCCTTTGCTTGCCTGGATCCTTTCCTTACAAATGCCTCAACCTTCTTTACTCTTGTCTTTGATTGTATTTGGCTTTCTATAGTCTGAACACTACCAAATACTTCTTCCTTGCATTCATTGGGGGCTTCCAGAAGTGCTTTAGCATAAGTTTCAACTATGTGATCATCTGTCTCATAGCCCATCTCGGTTACCCAAATTGTCCTTGGGATGACCGCTTCTATCCAGATTTCATCTTTCTTAATAACAAAGCATATATCATCTTTGTATTTGTCTACTATTTTCTAAGATAACCTTATTCTTTGCTTCATTTTGGTCTTCAATGCTTGGAAAAAGTCATGAATATTGTTCTCCTTGTTCTCACCCATGGTATTGAATAGTTCATTTAATTGTTTTCCTACCGGTATGTCATATATATCCAAGCTCTTTATAACCTATACCAGGAACCTGTTTTGTTATGTGTAGCATTAGACATACTAACAGATTTCCAAATCTGAAAGTTCCTTTCTTGTCCTTCTTTATCTTTCCAAGGTTGTCTATTAGTTCATTCTTTAACCATTCACAAATGTCAATTTTTGCATTGTCTGTTACCATATCATAAGCACTCTTAATGCATAAACTTGAAACTGAGTTAAGTTTGTTGGCATGAGTGGCTTTGTAACCTAATATCATACTTATGAATCTCACATTGATATCTTTTACATCATTAACCCTTAGAGATCTCTTATTGAATGTTGCACCAGTTAGTTTTGTAACTAGGTCATTTGGAACCTTCTTGGTTTTATCTGGTCTCTTACCGGTGGTCGGTAACCCTGTGACAGCTTTCACAGCTTCCTTGGTGATCTTATGGATTGCATCTAGCCAGAAAAATTCTCCATGAACTTTGCTTAACACTATCCTAATCATATCCTTAGGGAATTCAGGAATGCTAAGGATTTCTGTGAATCCTAGGGTTTCAATAACCTTGTGTTCATCTTTAACATTGCCGGTATTATCACATATTACGGTTTTATACATGGTTTTTATTTCCTCATCTCCTAACTCTTCAATGTTGCAGTGGATGTACATTCTAGGGTCTTTAGCCTATACAACTCCTTTAGGGATTTGAGAAAATCCACCTAAGGTATCATCGTTCTTTGCTATCTTGGGGACTAACTGAAATACAGGCCTAGGTCTTTTGATTACTTCAACAATAGTAGGGTTTGCTATGTATTCAATTGTAGAGGTGGATGCCATGATTAAATACCTTTTACTGCCTTGGATGGATGATTGCTTGGAGTGTGCTTGCTTCTTGCTCGAAATGCCTTATCTCAGAATCTTTGCACTCTTTGAAAATTTGAAATCACAGTGAAATGAAATGGAGCCAAAACCTTATTTTTATAATGTCTTTTCTCCATCTACCACATTAATTGTATGCCGGTTAAGTATTCACTTAACATTGTCTGTCAGTAATAAGTAATTTTCAACTTCTTATCTCTAACTAAGGGAATAATTAGCATATGTGTCATTTGATTGCCAAACCCGCAAGGAAATTTTCTTTAATTAGATGAAGAACTTCCTGCCGGTGGAGTACTGCTTTGTCCTGTCGGTGAAGCATCATTTTGTCCTACCGATGAAGCATTTGTTGGTTCTACCAGTGGAGAAGTATTCCCAATATTTAGATCAGCTTTTCTAATCCATTGCTTTGAGAATTCTTGCTTAACCTCTTCAACCTTTTCTTTACCTTTCAAGCTAGCACTTTTGTTGTCTACCGGTGTTCCTTTATTTCTACAAAATTTAGCAATATGCCCAATTTTGTTACATGCATAACAAGTTACATTATTCTTTTGAATATCTTTCCCATAACCTATGCCAGTTTGTGTTCTACATTGATTTGATAAGTGTCCAAATCTTCCACAGACATAACATCTCACATTCATTCTGCAGTTTTCAGAGTTATGACCAACTTTGTTGCATTTTGAACATTGACCGGTGGGTGTATTGATATTCTGATAATTCCTAGATCTACATTCATTTTCTCTATGACCATACTTATTATAGTTAAAGCATCTTCCATTGAATTTATAAGCATTAGGTTGTCTTACTGGTTTGCTGTGATCCTGAGTATTTGCAGTACCGGAGCTTTCACCAACTTCAAAGCCAATTCCAGAAGTGTCACCTTTAGGTTTTTTATTCTTTAGCAAGGTACCAAGTTCCTCTGAGCTTTTCTTGAATTTTTTTTTGTGTTGATTTGCAGTTTCCAGTTCCCTTTCCAAGATTTCTTTTTGTCTCATTAGTTCATTTGAGTCATTTTGAGTATGCATCAGAACTGTCTTCAACATGTCATTTTCATAGCTAAGTCTTGTGTTCTCATTTGCTGCATCACTTAGTGTTCTGGTCAATTCTTCTTCATTCTTCTTCCTATCCTCAATCTCTTTGCAAAATCTCATAGTCATATCCTGCATTTCATTTTTTGTTGTCATGATCTCTTGTTTCAACTTGCTTATCATGTCATTGAGTGATTCCTTTTCATCATTCTCATTTTGTAATTTTTCACAGAGTTCTCTTCTCTTATTTCTTGCAACAGTAAAATTTTCTTGAAGTGCCTGAATGATATCCTGAGCAGCTCTCAAATCATCTTCTAATTTGATATTTTTCAATTTCTCTGCATCATAGTCTGTAAGAGCTCCTTCAAGTTGCTTCATCAGATTTTCCATCTTTATCGGTGTCAAGATCTTCCTCAAGCTGTTAGACTTCTGAAAATAGAGGACCAAGCTCTGATACCAATTGTTAGGGGTCCCACAGATACTGAGAGGGGAGGGGTGAATCAGTATCTAACCGGTAATAAGAATTTCTTAAGTTAAAACATGCAGAACATAATATAACAGTGTACCGATATGCAAGAAATAATGCAATAAACAGAATCAAGAATATCCACATGAAAAATACACCATAACACAAGATGTTTAACGAGGAAACTCGGTGTGGGAAAAACCTCGATGGGATTTGTGACCCACAACATTCACTCACTGGCCAATAAGAGAATATGACTTACAATAGGGGCCTGCACATGCAGGAAGGCCAACTGCCTAGAGCTCACTGCTCAATGGGAAGTCACACTGACTTACAATAAGGATTATACGAATCCAATAACTTGTACTTCTTTACAATAGCATCTTCAATGTCAGATTCAGTACCGGTTCCTACTCTATTCTTTACATATACCCTTGACCTATATTTCGCACATTAGGTCTGCCTTATAATTTCCTTAATCCTTACAATATTGCCTCTACAAATGCCTACAATGATCTCTTTTATATACAAGAGTCATTTTACAATTTGCCAAGTTGGCTTACAATAATAAACAAAATATTACATAACAAAAATCTTGTCGGCCTCTGTGCCGGTATACATCTTTTCCTCTGTGCCGATGTCGGTGTCCTTGTTGATGCCGGTGCACTATCTTGCCTATGTAATACTTGTCGGTATGATGTCTTGCCAGTGCCATAGGATTGCAAGGTTGCCATCAATGAAAAAACCTTCAATCACATACAATGTCTCATTGGAGTGTCCATATGCCAACATCGTCTGCCCTTTCTAAATACCCTTGACCCTTCCTCACATTTTCTCAATTCTCAGAAGGATTTTTTTACTAATTTCTTGGCCATAGCTAGAGATGGGGTGGTGGATACCTAAAATATATTTAAGTGGATTTTCCATGAGATCAAAGATATCCAACTCAAACAAAGAGTTGATAGAAGTAACTTGGAGGTTGTTAAAGAAAAGGTTAAGAAAATGGATAAAGTATGGGTATTTGATGAGAATAGCCTCCGGTCTGAGAAAGAGAAGGCCTATGAAGTTAGGATGGAAACTTAGGAAGAGAAAATTGCAAAAATAAAGGAATCCATCAATGTTGTTGTTAAAACTAGTCATGGTATAATTAGTGCCACAGTGGAAAGTTTCAAGAATGATTAGCAGTCTTCAAGAGTAGCTCCAGCTGAAAGATGTGATGGATGTGGACATAAATAATGACCAAGATATCTCCTTGGGCCCAAACAAAAGGACTAGAGGCACTTTGAAGAGAAAGGCAATGGGACCTCCTCCAGACTTTCAGAAGCTTAAGAAGATCACTGATGCCATGATTGACATTGAAAAAGAGATGGCACAGTCCATGAAATTTTTGGACTAGTGTCGGTGTTTTGTTATCCCTGTGTTGATTCAGGTTCTGCTGGTATTTTTTTTTTTTGGTTTTATCTGTTGGTTTCTAGTTGTTGTTATTTTGGTATGATTAGCATATGCCCATTCATTGGATTGAGGCTCAATGATTTTCTATGGGGTGTTTGGATTTTGTGGTCTTTTTGGCTTAATGCCTTGTTAAGTCTGGACTTCTCTGTACTTTATTGTTTGTAAAGTGGAAAATTGAACCCTAGTGATTCCCCACCTAGGAGAGAGAAAGGAAATCACTAGGTTGATTTTCACTTGGGAGATACTTTACATTCAAAAGAGGGGTGGAATCCACTAGATCCAGATCTAAGGGAAGCACAGATGTGAGTTCCAAGTGGATTGCAAGTATCGAAATGTAATTTGCCCTCTTTTGTAAGTAGAAGAGTTGACTTGTTGACTATGCAGAAAAGAGAGATAAAATGCGTGAAATGAGGAGCTACCAGTTCCGGATCACGCTGTAACTTTGGATCTGATATATTTAGACTGATATGGATTTCCCCTACAAATTTGGAGAAAAGTCATCAGGACCATGTTGAAAGTGGACATGGTCCTCCAAAAATCCGTGAAACGAAAAGGGTTTTTTCATCTCTGCAAATGAAGCCCAAGCCTGTAATTACAGTTGCACACCTGCAACCTACACACATAAAAGAAGGGAAGAAGAGTTGTGGATAGGGGTTTGCCTTAGTCAAAAACTGGTTGAGGAATCAACCTTGAAAGAAAGTAATTGCAAATGATTAAATGTAAATGATGGAAATGTATACCCTGTAGATTTGCAATTTGTAGATGATTATTGATTTACTTCTTGAATGTAATCACAAGTGTTTGCATAAAATAACATGTAACATGACAAAACCCTAACACACACATATACTTGCAAATAAATGATGTAAAGTTGCTCCAATGGATGAATGAAGAAGAAGACTTGATGGATGCTTGAAGACTTGAATGCTTGATGAAGACCTTTCTCTTGAATTTCTCCTATTGTGTATTTTGTGACTATCATCTCTATGCAAATGAGAGGACCAACTCCCCTTTTATGCATGCCTCATTAAATTAATTCATCTCACCAAAGGCCAAAATTGGGGGGATTTAGAATCCTAAAATGCAGCTAGGACTAGAGGAACCTATCTTGGGGCCACCCTAAGAGGGGGGGACAGGTGCACTGGTACATGGCACCCCTGTCTTGCCCTATGTTGGGGTCAAGAAAGGGTCCTCAAGCCATCTCAGGGCTTAAATAAGGAGAGTTTCAAGGTGAAAATGTAGAGAGAAGTCTCAGTTGGGAAGGGAGATGTTGTCGCCAGGGTGAGGACCTCAAATGGGGTTAAAATCACTAGGGTCGCAATTTTATGACACTACATTTAGCCCCCACTTTAGTGGGAGTATGGATTATGCCAATACTATCGGTAAAGTAGAAGAAATAGAGATGAATATGAGAGATGCAGATCAAGATCACAAGGAGTATAAGACATCACTAATCTTGAGGAACAAAGCCCCCAATCTTAGGATCTTAACTCACACAAACATATGCAAGAGCACACCAAACAAAAAGGAACAAGAAGCACAAAACAAAACAAAGTGCAAAAGACACATGACAAAAACAACACCACAAACCAACTAGTTGAAGAGACCTTAATATCCAAATGACTCAACAACTAATTGAAACACAAAGACAAATTCCATCACATAAACAGGAGTCATCACATAAAAGAGAAAACTTGACATCATCCATGAACCATCAATAGTAAAACTATGGGTTCATGAGAGGAAGGAGAGAGAGGACATGAATACACACTTTGGTAATCCATAAGAAGAAAGGCGAACAAGAGAGAAACCATGGACATCTCGCCCCTAAAACTAGGTGATCCATGGAGAAAAGGACATGGAAATCTATCCCCCATAATCTGTCTAGGTGATCCATGTAAGGGAGGAGAGTGAGAACACCATTAGTTCCACCCAACCTCATGCACGTGTGTGCAAGTGAGGTTCGAAGAGCCTCGTAGGATTCTATGCTTGAGTATGCTACAACCTATATAAGATGCATAGTACAAATGTCAAGAAAGGTGTGACATTTCTCTCTAAGAGTCTGTGCTCTGGTTCCAAGAATAATCACCATGTATAAGAGAAAAGTGACATCATCTTTCTCTAAGAGTATGTGCTCTGGTTTCGAGAATGACCCACTATACAAGGAAAAAGTGATGGCATCTCGCTCTAAGAGTCTATGCTCTGGTTTCGAGAATGACCCACCATACCAAGAAAAAGCATATTCATCTCGCTCTAAGATTCTATGCTCTGGTTCTGAGAATGCCCTACTGTACAAGAGAAAAGTGAAGACATCTTTCCCTAAGAGGCTTCCCTCTGGTTCCAAGAATGTCCCATTGTACAAGATAAAAGTGATGACAAATTTCTCTAAGAGGTTGCCCTCTAGTTCCAAGAATGTCCCATTGTACAATGCATGACAGAAGTATGGTACAAAGGAGCAGTGTGGGTGCCCCACCCTTAAGATGTCAACATAGTTTGATGTTGATATCTTAAGGAAAGTAGAAAAAGGATGCCTACCTTCATCAAAAAGAATATATCTTTTATGCAAAAATATCATAAATCTATGCAAGAGAGGGAATACTCTTCAAGAAAGGATGAGATAGTTGAAAAGAGATATCTTGTTGTAAGTGTAAAGGAGATCCTTAGAGGAGAAGAGATATTTTCTCAAAAGACATATATCCCCCAAGACGAGTTGTCTTAGAAAAATATAACATCTTCTAGAATGAATCATAGAAGAGAATAAGAATGCAATTCTTCCTCCTATTGCTAGGTGAAAGGGATTCTTGATGAAGGATGACTCACTTTTAACCCAATGGTGATGGGTGAATTTATTATAGATGTACATTACCAAGTTTTAAAGAGATTGTAGTCAAGGAATTACACCTCTTGTATAAGAGAGAACCCTTGAGTGAACAACAACAATTTCACACAAGGAATGACATCAAGTAACAAAACTCACACCATCCACAACATAGGAAAGAGTGGGTCCTTAAAAGAAGAGAGAGATCATTGCCCCCTAGTGTAGGACAATGAGAATATTTACAAAACTTCTAGAGAGAGAATACTCATAAGAGACGTAATGTTTCAAGCAAGGAATACATCCTAACCAAGGAACAGACATGTGCTCGCATGAAGGATAACTCCATTCAAGAAAGGACATCAAGTTATTAATAACACAATATAAGAGGTAATTTACAAAGATAGAGAAATAAGAATATTCACAAAATTTATTTCAAGGAGAGATTGTTCATAATAGACATACTGTTTCAAGCAAGGAGAAGATCCCACTTACGGAACAGACATGCGCTCGCATGAAGGAAAACTCCATGCAAGAAAGGACATCAAGTTTATGAATAATGTACTCCATAAAGAAAATAGTGAAACCTTAGAAAGAGGAAAAGGAATATTCTTGCCCCCCAAGCATAGAGGCAAGAATAAAGAGACTATTATGTTTCTCACTAAGTATGATTGCACCTGAAATGGTACCACCATGAATGACAAGGAGCCCCCAACAGGTAGGCTAACTCTGTCACATAGTGAGGAGCAACATATTAAGACCTTGAATGTTATTTTAAATGATCATGATGAATATGCCATTCATTATCAAATATTATTTTTAACATTCCTGAATCAATGTAATGTTGTATTTGTGTTTTCAACACTTGACACTCAATAGTAGAATGAACATGGGTTTGATGATATTTACAAAAAGGAGAATTTTGAGAATGTTGTTTATGTTGACAAAGAGGAGATATTAAGTTGGAATTTAGAATATTGGTCACCACATTTTCTTTTTGTAACTCAAAATTAGAATAAGAAGGTGTGGATTTACAAGACAATGGTCGAAAAAGTTGGGAGGATCATGTGAACTTTCTTCAAATTAAAATGAGAAGGCGTGGATTTACAAGACAATGGAGAAGAAGCATGATGTCTCTAAAAGTTCACATGATCCTCCCAACTTTTTCAAAAAATTTCAAGGATGAAAGCTACGATGATTTGAGAGCTAACCCCAAAAAATTGATTGATTTTATGATCTCTAGATAGGTAAAATTAAGGTTTGAATGTCGAAATAGGACCCTATTAGGGTTTTGAAAAAGATAAGAAATTGAATTGCAAATTTGAAAAAGGTCAAACCTAATGGATGGGGCCACATTGAATAATATTTAGAAAATCAAAATCGGTTGAAATTGATTGAAATTTTCACAAAATCCAATTAAATTTGAAAATTAGGGTTTAAGGATCTAACCATTGAATTTTAAAATTTTGAATTTGGGGAAAAGGAGGGAAATTGAAAATTTGAATTCTAGGCAAGAAGACAAGTCTGACCACAATGATAAAATTGAAAATTGAGGTAAGATCCAAGTTTTGCACAAATTCAATTTCAAATCTAGATTATTTGTAAATTGCAAGAAAATCAAACATTCAATTTTGAATTTGTTTTCGACCTAAGGAAGTTTAAAAATTGATAAAATTAGCCGATTTCCTAGATTTAAGCAGAAAAATACAGTCAATTCCAAGCCCCGAAATTTCGGGGAAAAAGCTAGGGACCGTGTGCATGTTCAACATGGTTCGACCAACTTTTTTTGAAATTTTTCAGGGATGATAGAAATAATTATTTTATTATAGAATCCAAAACAACAACTGATTTGGAGATGTCTAGATAGGTCAAATTAGCAGCCAAAGGTCAAAATAGGATATTCTTAAAAATTAGGGTTTTACTGTTTAACCACGTAATTTTTAGAATGAAAAGATAGATTTGAATTGCAATTTTGAAATAGAAATCAGATGTAAAACAAGAAACCAAAATTCTATACTTCACAAGCTTAATTTCCTCAAAATGAAAAATTAGGGTTCTTATGCAATTAACCTCTAAATTTTGCAAAAATATCAAACTTGAAAATGAAATTATTCAGATCTAACAAATAAGAAATCAGAATTAAGATGTCGGACGTCACTCACCAAAATGTAAAGTGGAAAATTGAACCCTAGTGATTCCCCACCTAGGAGAGAGAAAGGAAATCACTAGGATGATTTTCACTTGGGAGATACTTTACATTCAAAAGAGGGGTGGAATCCACTAGATCCAGATCCAAGGGAAGCAAGGATGTGAATTCCAAGTGGATTGCAAGTGTTGGAATGTAATTTTCCCTCTTTTATAAGTAGAAAAGTTGACTTGTTGACTATGTAGAAAATAGATATAAAATGGGTGAAATGGCGAGCTACCAGTTCAGGATCGCGCTGTAACTTCGAATCAAGATATTTAGACTAATACGGATCTTCCTTGCAAACTTGGATAAAATTCATCAGGACCGTGTTGAAAGTGCACGTGGTCCTCCGAAAAATCCATAAAATGAAAAAGGTTTTTCCGTCTCTGCAAATGAAGCCCAAACCTGCAATTATAGTTGCACACCTACAACCTACACACATAAAATAAGGGAAGAAGGGTTGTGGATAGGGGTTTGCCTCAGTCAAACCTTGGTTGAGGAATCAACCTTGAAAGAAAGTAATTGCAAATGCTTAAATGTAAATGATTGAAATGTATACCTTGTAGATTTGCAATTTGTTGATGGTGATTGCTTTGCTTCTTGAATGTAATCGCAAGTGTTTGCATGAAATGGCATGTAACATGACAAAACCCTAACACACATATGCTTGCAAATGAATGTTGTAATGTTTCTCCAATGGATGAATGAAGAAGACACATGAAGAAGAAGACTTGATGGATGCTTGACGACTTGAATGCTTGATGAAGACCTTTCACTTTAATTTTGCCTATTATGTATTTCGTATCTATCCTGTCTATGCAAATGAGAGGACCAAATCCCCTTTTATATATGCCTCAGAAGATTAATTCATCTCACCAAAGGCCTATTAGATAGTTCAAATAACCAGAATACAACTGAGAGGGGGGGTGAATCAGTTGTCACAGATTACCGGAACCTTAAGCAATTAGAACTTTAATACCAAAACCCAAAACATTAATACCAAAATGCTTAAACCAAATACCAAAATAGCAGTTAAACCAATTAAGCATAAACAATAATCACAAAATAAATACCATCCACGACACCAATATTTATACATGGAAAACTCAGTAAAGGGAAAAACCACGGTGGGAAGCCTACCCACAATCAGATAATACTTTTGTATTAAGTATGTGAATTACAATTGAGGGGCCTGCACTTGTAGGAAGGCCAATAGCCTAGAGCACACTTCCCATGACAAAAGGAGTTTCATTGAGTATATAGAAATCTAGACTACAATCCAGAGAAGTGTTGAATTGCAAAGATAGCATCTCCTATGCCTAAGTACAGTTATGGTTAAGCTCAATACCGGAGGACTAAATCCTCTTACATAAACCCAATTTGATCTCCAATGATTGACCAAATCCTCTACCTAAATGATATTACATTATTCTCACATTACATATCCATATCCCATACCATATCTCTACCATGATCTACAATGAGATCTTACATCTATATATACAAACCCTCGACCATAAACAATCAAGTTGGCCACCAGATAATAAACCAGTTACATAATTACAAAACATGTCGGCCTTAGACCAAACAAATAATATCCAACACATAAGACATCCTAGAAACACATCAAGAGGTCCAATCCACACGTTACATTAAACCGGTCCATAACCTAGATCAATCGGGACCCAATATAGGTCCATACGCTAAAGCAAATATCTCCATCCACCAAGTCTCGAACATGATCACCAACAACATCCTGAAACTCCACCAGAAGCTACACCAACACCACTTATGTAATTCATCAAAGATCTTCATCAAAGCTCTACCAATGAAACCCTCACTAAAACCAGAAGCCAAGCTTCTAAGAAAACAAGATAGCATCCGATCACTAGACTGAAACCAACTGACTGAATATGAACATGTGTATCATGAATAAGACAATTCCATAACCAAGCCATACCGGAGCCTACCAAATCATGTCGGATCCAAACCAACTAGAAACTACTCAACCTACTGGGACCAGAAGGGTGTCAGTAAATCATCCAAATAGCTAGTGTTGACATCAATGACAAAACATCAATGCAACACATAATCAATTCCACCAAATGGCCAACAATCTCCCCCTTTGGAATTGATGGAAACACTAGATGTGAGAAACATCTAAGTACCAAGAAATTTCAAACAAGTCTTCCCCGATGGAAGACAACCAACAAACTCCCACATACAGTTCTAAAATAAAGACCAAACTCCCCCTATGAATGATATCTTTGTAAAGCTCTGAATTATATATTAAATCTTTGAATTATACATATATCTCTCCCCCTAATGTATACAACTCCTTAATTTTTTCTTTTTCACATCAATATCTCTCCCGCTTTGACATCAATGCCAGAAATCTAGCAAAAATATCAAAGATAAAACATAAACCACTGAAACACAAAGCTGTCTACTCCCCCAGAGCAGTAGCATCCCCACATCAGTGCCGAAATGAATAGTATCTCTGATAATGCATATCAGACTGATGCCAAACCACATCAATCAAGTCTCTACTAGAGGGGTAGAAACTCCCAATCTATCTCTCAAGTACTCAAATTATTCTTTAGGAAAAGGTTTAGTGAAGATATTTGCAATTTGCTATTTAGTGTTCATGTAAACCAATCTAACTTCATTTGCTTCCACCTTTTCCTTCAAAATTTATACTTTATAGATATGTGCTTTGTCTTAGAATGAAATACCAGATTCTTTGATATATTAATAGCAACAGAGTTATCACAGTGAATTACTACCGGTCCATTACAATCCACCTTTATATCCTTCAACATTTGCTTCATCCATAGAAACTATGTACTGTTAGTAGCAACAACAACATACTCAGCTTCAGCAGTAGATAAATAAGTACATGATTGTTTCCTACTAATCAATGAAACCAACTTCTTTCCAAGAAAGAAAGGTCCACTGGAAGTACTTTTCCGGTCATCAACATCTCCAGCCCAATCAGCATCTGTATATGCACATAAAGTAAATTCATCATCCTTAGGGTACCACAAACCATATTTTGATGTACCTTGCAAGTATCTAAAAATCCTTTTCACCTCACTCTCATGATTTTCTCTATGATCACTCTGAAATCTTGATACAATACAAACAACATTCATCATGCCAAGCCTAGTCTAAGTCAAATAAAGCAGACCTCCAATCATAGATTTATATCTTGTAGGATTTGTCGATGCAGAAACATCTTTTCTTGTCAATTTCTCACTTGTAACCATAGGAGTACTTACCAGTTTAGAATCTCCCATACCAAATTTCTTCAACAATTCCCTAGCATACTTAGTTTGACAGATGAAAATACCTTTGTCAGTCTGAGTAATTTGCAAAGCTAAGAAAAATTTCATCTCACCAATCATAGACATTTCAAATTATTTCTCCATATTCTTAGAAAATTCTATGCATAACTTATCTTCACCTCCAAAAATAATTTCATCAACAAATACTTCAATAATCAATATATCATCATCAGTGATTTATAATATAAATTACACTCAACATTACCCTCAGTAAAACCAAGCTTCAAAAGATATTTATCCAATCTTGCATACCAAGCTCTAGGTGCTTGTTTCAATCCATATAAAGCTTTCCTTAACCTGCAAACCATGTTTGTATCATCTAATAGTGAAAAACCATCGGATTTCTCAATATAAACTTCCTCATCAAGATGCCCATTAAAAAATGCACACTTAACATCCATTTGATAAACCTTGTAGTTTTTATGAGCAGCATAGGCAAGAAATAATCTTACAGCTTCAATCCTAGCTACAGGTGCAAAAGTTTCTCCATAATCAATTCCTTCCTTCTGAGAATATCCTTTACAAATGAATCTAGCCTTATTCCTTACAACTTGTCTATCCTCATTCGATTTATTCCTAAAAACCCATTTAGTTCCAATAAAATTCTTATTTTTAGGTCAGGGAACCAAAGTCCATGTGTTATTTTTCTCAATCTGATCTAATTCTTCTTCCATAGATTTCAACCAATATTCATCTTTACATGCCTCAATTATTGATACCGGTTCAACTTGTGAAATTAAACATGCCTCATTAGTTGTCAGACTTCTTCTTGTCATCACTCTATTGTTTTTATCCCCAATGATCTAATCTTCTAAATGATTCAATCTCACATACCTAGGAGTCCTCTGACTCTCTATTCCTCTTCACAGTTCTTCAGTTACTGTAGAATTTTCTAATACTATTGTAGTAATTGGTTCAACACTCTATTTCAGTAAAGGTGCTACCGATTTAGATATAATCATTTCCACTACCGATTCCTTCTCATAAACTCTGATTTGACTTCTGTTCAGCTCATCTACTTTGACATTAGCACTCTCTACAATCTCTTGTTATAACATCTATATGCCTTGCTTTCATTAGGATAACCAATAAATATGCCTACATCACATCTAGGATCAAATTTGCCAATGATATCATCTCTCTTGATATAACATTTACTACCAAATATTCTAAAATACTTAATTGTAGGTGTATTGAAAAACCATAATTCATAAGGTGTCTTACCGGTTTCTCCTTTGATATGTACTTTGTTGAATATATAAACCGTTGTACTCACTGCTTCTCTCCAGTAGATATGAGGTAGACTAGCTTCCATCATCATTGTTCTAGCAGCATCCAAGATAGTTTTGTTCTTCCTTTCCATAACTCCATTCTACTGAGGTGTCAAGGGATCAAAAAATTATCTTCTTATACCACGCTTCTCACAAAAGTTATTAAACTCACCGGATGTGAATTCTCCACCATGATCTAACCTCAAACATTTAATATTCAATCATGTCTCAATTTCTACTTAAGCCTTAAAGATTTTAAACTTTTCAAATACCTCAAATTTTTCTTATAGAAAAGTAACCCACATCATTCTAGAATAATCATCAATGATTAGCATGAAATATCTATCACCTTGAAAACTTTTAACTCTAGCAGGGCCACACAAATCACTATGAATAAGATCAAGAACATCATTCGACTTATCTTGTATACTCCTAAAATAGGTTCTGACATGTTTCCCCATTTGACATTATTTACATGCCAGATTATAGGTCTTCACAATCTTAGGTATATCTCTAACTTCCTTAGTTGAACTGATCATCACAATGCAATCAAAATTCACATGACACAGCTTTTTATGCCATATCTCACTCTCATCAATTTGTATAATCAAACATGTCTTCTCATCGGAATTCAAATGAAATATATTACCTTTTGTCTATGTACCGGTTGCAATCTCCAAACCAAATCTGGTAATGATTTTGCATTTGCCATCCTTGAACTGTAATTTAAATCCCTTATCCACCAATTTTCCTACACTCAAAATATTATGCCTTAAACCTTCAACATAATAAACATTGTCAGTATTGTTCTTACCATCCAATGATATAGTTCCTTTTCCTTTCATCATACATGCTTTGTCATCTCCAAATCTAACTAGACCGCCATCAAATTCTTGCAAAGATAGAAACTTCCCTTTATCTCTAGTCATATGATGTGAAAAACCACTCTCAATTACCCATTCATCCTTGTCTTCAATTTTATCAACAAGTGCCTTCTCTTCAGGTACATTCTCTTCGAGTGCCAAAACATCTTCCTTGATATCTAGGAACACCCATTCCTTTCCATTGTCGGAACCACTAGTAGAGTCTCATGTCGGTTCATCATCAGAATAAGTAATGCCTTCCTCATCCACTATGTAGCATGACTTGTCTTTGTTTTTCCTTTACTTATACTTGTTATGATATCCAGGGTCTTAAAAGATTTTTTAACTCTTTCTTCAAATCTTGAATTCCTTTTAGGACATCTAGATGCAAAATGAAAAATCTTATTACATGCAAAACATTTAAAAGGTGCTTTTCCTTCATACTTACTTCCAACTAGTCCTTTAGGTACTCTTCTAGAAAATAGTGCTTCAAGTTTCTCAAACTCATCATCTTCTCTCTTCATATCTTCCAATTCCTTTGCATATAAAGCTTCCAATCTTGCTTACCAATTGCAAATGTAGATGCATGAAAAGTAGGTTCAATCTTCACAAATCCAGAAGGTCCAAATTATTCAAGATCAAAAACAGATAATTTCCCAACCAAAGTATCTCTATTGGCAAATGTATTAGCCATTGTTCTCAACTCATTAATAGCAGTAGCCTTCATTTTGTAGGCCAGTGTTAGGGCTCTCAAAACTTTAGAAACAATTTCATCTTCACTCAAAGTTCCACCACAACATTGAATTCCTATAACAATCTCATTTACCCTTTCCATGAATGCAGTAATCCTTTCATCTTCTTCCATCTTTATTTTTTGATCTCTCACCTGGTAACTATCAAGTTTAGCAATCTTCACTATAGGGTCACATTCATTAAGAGTCTCCAACTTATCCCATATAGCCTTTCCAAATGATTTTTCAGTTAATCCCATTATTTGTTGATCAAGAAGTGCACACAAGAGGGATTCTCTTTCTCTGCAATCATTCTCAAGCTCCTTATCCAGGTTTGCCAGAGGAGAATTGGCAGATGCCAGATTATAAGGTGTGACACCATTCTGTGTAATCTCCCAAATCTCCTTGCCAAGACATCTCATATGAGTCTCCATCTGAATCTTCCATACTATGTAATTTGTTCTATCAAGCCTAGGAATATCTCTCCAAAAGATAGCTCGAGATGAACTGGATGAACTTGAACTTTTAGTCGCCATAGGATCTTCCTCAAGCAGTTAAGCTTTCTACAGAGAAGACCAATGCTCTAATACCAATTGTTAGATAGTTCAAATAACCGGAAGACAGCTGTGAGGGGGCGGGTGAATCAATTGTCACAGATTATCGGAACCTTAAGCAATTAAAACCTTAATACCTGAACCCAAAACATTAATACTGGAATGCTTAAACCAAATATCGAAATAGAAGTTAAACCAATTAAGCATAAACAATAATCATAGAATAAATACCATCCACATGATACCAAGATTTATACGTGGAAAACTCGGTAAAGGGAAAAACCATGGTGGGAAGCCTACCCACAGTCAGATAATTGCCAAGGTGAGGACCTCAAATGTGGTTAAAATTGCTAGGGTTGCAATTTTATGACACTACATTGTTAAAGGGTTTTGGGTCCCTTCAAAACCTATTTTTGCTGTAATCAAAAAATTTCAAAGAGATTACATGAATCAACCAATTTAATTGAACCATTTTATCTTTTTTCTTTGTCTTTGTCTATCTTTTTACTCAATTTAAAAGCATTAAAGCCTATTTTTAGGTTGGGACCGTTGTGATAATTAGATTCTAATTATTTTATGGTTTTTTATTTGATACTTGGACCATGAACTCCCCATGTGTAATTTTTTTTATCAATTATCAATAAGAATGGTGAGAGGTAGAACTTGTAGTGTGTTAGGTGTTTTATGGTTAATCCATGACATCTCAACCTTGAGTGTACTCACTATGTACATGTATGTACCAACTATTCTATATCTTTATTTTTTTTAAATCATTTATTTCATGAGTAGTCAAAACATGACTACCCATTAATAAAATCAAAGTTTTGATGTCTTTTGGACTGAAAAGTGGTAAAATTGAGCAATATTATGCTAAAAGTAGCATCTGAATTTAATATTTGAATGGAATATGTTAAAGCAATAAAAAATCTTGACACTAAATAGCACAATAAACCAAAAGGTACTTTCATGCAACAAATAAAATGAAAACTAATAATAAGGATCCTGAAACAAATGCATGCCTAAAAAAAACAAATGAAAGAATTAATATAAAAGAACAAGTTTAAATATAAAGAAAATTTATTTATGTAACAATAAACAACCTTAAACTACTAGTTTGACACAAATACATGGACTTAGGACAATAAGTTTTGAAAAAAAATCAACTCTATATTCTCAAGATATTCAGGAGTAATATCTTTCTACAATTCTTGAATCTAACAAGATTATCTTTGAGTTATAAAATTAAGAACTTGTGCAATTTAGGCTCATATTCTAGGTGGTCATCATGTAAGATCAGAAGTTCTAATTTTTTTCCAAAAACAACTCACTAGACCAATAATATCTACATTATTGTCTACCATTATTATGGTATGAAATTCCTCCCTAATAAACTCATCATGTATATCTAAAATAACCTCATCACTTTTATATTTAACAAGGTCCAATGCCAAGATAAATTCAAGATATCCACCCTCTCCACATTTTTCAATGAAAAGAGAAGTTCATAAATTGAGGATCCCAAATCCCAAAAATTTCTCATCATTTCTTAATTTATGCATTATCCTTTTGAACTTAGGGGTTGAGGTGGATGAAAAATTAGGTTTACATAAAAAATCAAACTTATTTATAGTTTTGACTTCAATATCTCATGTTTGTCACCTACAAATGGTGTGCTATAAATTCATTCTCTATGACACATACTTAATTCAAGGCACTATGTGTTTAAACATAAATCAACTCCACTACCATTTCCTAGTTTTAAATGGGTCCAAAAATTTTGCCAATTAAATTTCAGCTATAAAATTATGAAAGATTTTCATTAATCATAATGATTCGGTATATTTCAATACTAAATTTAATTCCTTAGGCTAATGTCTAAGACATTAATGGACAAAATATTAATGGATGATAGTTTGTATTAATTTGAAGATATATAAGGGATATTTCCCAAAATAAAAATCTTTCATCATTCATCTCAATTCTGCTCTTGCTTCATCAATGACCTTGTCATTTTTAACCCTTACTAACTATTATTCACCTAACTTAACAGAAATAAAAATAACCAATATTTTTTAGTGATGTAAGATTTCTTTTATACCTTGAATTCTCCTACATGAATTTATGGGAAGGGAAACATGCCCATCAACTTAATAGGATCCATCGATGGTCAAAGATGGTTGACTGGGTAGCGTATCGATGAATTGCTAGAAGAATAAGGGTTCTCTAATGATGATTTTATTTCCAATGATACCCAAGAAAGGCTAATGCTAAGTATGTATTTATGTATCGATAAATATGGGAAAGGCCTCCAATGACCATAGTAACTTCATCAATGAGGATTTTGACCCAAGGCATAAGATGCTCAATGGCAAGTTAGGGTTCCTTCATTTTGCACAACATGTCTATGACAATGTATTCAATTGAAGTGATGAAACTTTACAATGCTTTGAGCCTTCATGACCTATGTGCAAAATGTGGGGTTCTCACAGATTTGGCTGTGATTTTATCTTCCTTTTGAGTGATTTGATTTTTCATACTTGATCACTCCATGCCTTCTGGTATGTTGAATGGTGTGCTGAGTTTGTGTTTTTAATTTGTTTCTTGATTTTCTAATGCAAGAGTGCATGTGGAATAATTTCTCATTTGGCATATTAAGGTCTGCATACTTTTCAATAAACCCACTATGATGGAGAAATGGGTGTTTATGCTGAATTTGTGTGTGAAAACAACATGTGGATTGAGGTAATTTCATGTAGATTGTCATACCATTCAACACAACTTTTGTGTGGTATGCCTTGTTGGTTTAGGCGTAACAGAAGTACGTGTGAATTTCATATCAGGTTCATTATAATTTGAAATTTTGATAAGCCTGGATACTAAAAAGCAATTGCATGAAATAACAGTGTCCCTAATGAATAATATTTTCATTGAGAGGTTTAATGTAATTCATAAATCGGACAATGAAATGGTTATTGTTATTGATTTATGTGCTACTTCTAGATTTGATTGTGTGAGTATTTTTTCATCAATGTTCCAGATCACACTCTATGATCCATCATCAGTATGAGATAGAGATCGCACGGAGTAAAAATCCTCAATGAAATTTTAAGTAATGTAAAGGTCAAAAGGGTGTTTGACGATATCTTCTAGGTTTGTATCCAAAATGAACTATCACTCTGAAAATGAATGTTCTAGGATATGGCATTGCAATAAGGCATATTCAGAATGAGGATAGTTAAAGGATGAATATGCATAGGAATGATTTGTATACCATATATTTTAAAAAAATTCAAACATGGAAAGGACTAAACTAAAAATTTTATGAAGGGAAGTAGTATTTGTGTTTCTTCAAAAGAGTTAAATATGCTACAAAAGTGAGAGTCAAAACAAGTCATGAATAAAATATCATAGTGAGAAGATTTCAAAGTAATTAATAGACTTTAATGGTTGAGACACTTATAAAAGCTTGTATGAATAGGGTATTGGGTACATTCTAAATGTGACACAATGTGCCAAAAATGCAAGGGCAATAATTGATGAATTTTAAGGGTAAATTGTCAGAAGGAAAGTATTACAAGTTGTAAAGTGTGGGGATGTGGATTGAAAATAAATATGGATGGTCTTCACCAATTATGTATAATGCAACAACATAATATTTTTTATTATAATAAGTATGGTTGTCATTGTACCAAAATATCGACCTATTAATGCTCAATACAACCACTCAACTTATAGAATCCGCCTGAGGCAATTAAGCTATGTCACAAACCTAAGAGTTATGATGCACAAAACAAGGAGACCAAGGGCACAAACCTTGCAAAAATCCCCCTCCTACCGCAAGTGAGGAGCTTTGAACCTGTGATCCAGGCTCTGATACCACTTTTTAGAAATATGGTTGTTGTTGCACCAAAAGATCGACCTGTTAATGTCTGATATAACCACTAGACTTATAGAACCCACTTGAGGCTTGTAAAGGTTCAAAAAAAAGTCCAAAACCCAAACCCAACCATGTAAAAACCTTGCAAGGATTCAAATGCTTCTCCAAATAAAGATATCTCTTTTGGACAATTCCTAAAGAAAATCCTAAGTGATTCTTTTGAGAAAGATCAAAATTGTGCACCTATGTCTAGCAATGGCTCACCAGTCCATCATAAGCAAATTGAATCTCCAATGGCCTCTATTCCTACACCTTTTGAAGTTTCACAGGAACCTTCCATATCATGCTCATCAAATGATACACCCAAGGATGAAATTCCCCAAGGGCTATCCACAATTTATTGCCAAGCTAATCCAATGTATGATGCACGTCCCCGCCATGCTTTAGAAATGCTAGACCCAATGCCACCAAATGCTTCTCTTTGAAAGGATTTCATTAAAAGTCCATCTCCCTCATGTCAAAGCATTGATTCCAACCCCATGTCAAGAGGATGATTCAAAGAACGAAGATCAAGATCAAGATACAAAGAACGAATGATGTCATTTATCTATTAACAAATATCTCATTTCCTTTGATGATCCCACCATCCCTGTACATCCTATCCAAAGTCTTGTTGACACTCCACTCCTTGAGAAATATCAATATATCCTATTCCATCCTATCCAAAATGATCCCCTTCCATTTCATGAACAAAATGTCCTTGTAAATCTCATTGGCATTCCATTCCTTGAGAAAGGTCAAGATATCCCTCCCATTCTTCCCAATGATCCCATTGAAAGTCAAGAGAAAAGCACCTTTAAAGAAGAATACAATGACCTTCCTCCTTGTCAAGATCAAATTATCCTTTCAACTTCATGTCCACCACAAGACCCTATCATCCCTTTAAATCCTCCACAAGATTCCTTTGTTCCTTCATCTCCATGTCCTAATCCTTCATATCCACTCCAAGATCTCATTTCTTTTGATGATCCCATTATTCCTCACATTACATCTCATGAAGATCCTATCATTGATCTTGATCCCCCTCATGAACCTAATCCCCCTCGTGATTCTAACATGCACAATGGCTTTCTCCACTTTGGTACAGTATGATCCACTTCATGATCCCATCATTTTTATCATATCATATCCACTTCATAATGGACTCACATCTTCTTCCTAAATTAAAACTTTTTCCTACGAGTCAAAATATTTATAAAGGCAATGGGGTATACCTTCACAAGCAAGAATCCCTCCAAATCAAATAAAATATTAATTTTCATGGTCTTAGTGACATTCCTCAAGACATTGGTATCCCTACCAAACCTAAATCCAAATACATGTCTTCCCCTTCATCCCTTTCATCCATTTTAGGTCCTTATATCCCTCCATACCTTATGCAAGATCAATAGAGGCTCACACATTTAAGTACCTTTCATCCATCCAAAATGGCTCCATATCATTCCTATCTATCCATGCATTCCATTCCCCCTCCAAGCAATTTGGATTCCAAGCATAAAGTCCATAAGTCCAAAACTCCACATGTATTCAAGGATCAACATGTCCCATCTAATTGACATGTAAAAACAAAGAAAAAATTATCAAAAAATAAATTTAACCAATATCCAAAAGGCCACAAAGGCCAATTGCTCAAACAAAAATTTCAAAATCTATATGGGTTCCTAAATCCCTTGTGCAAGCAATGCGTTCCAAGGAACCACAAAAGCATGTAAAATCGACAACAATGTGGATTCCCAAGTGGCTCATAGAAGCATCAAAATTTACATCCAAAATTGAGATTAATCCATACAAACCTTTCAAATATATTCCTCCATAGCCTCATTCATCCATTTTGGGTCCTTATGTCCCAAAATCCCTAGCCTTTCCTCCATCCAAATCTCAAATTCTGAGATCCACTTTTTCTCCATCAGTCCACCACCCCTCAAGGTGTGTGCCAATGTTTATCTTTCCCACATTTCTATCCACTCAATGCCAATTATTCCAATCCCCTATCCATTATCCAATGCATATTTTTCATCCTTCCATGCCTTCGATCCAATCTTTACATAAATCCTTACCTTAGTCCCATCTCATTCCCATGTCATTATCCTACCAATGTCTTTAAGCATACTTTTAATGGTCATGGTCTATTTTTAAAGGCTACTATCTAAGCAACAAGATGCTTGAGTCCTTCTTCCATCCCATATCATGTGTCCATTTTCTATCAAAAAGTCAAAATACAAAAAAGTTGAAAAAGGAAAAAATCATCACCTTGGTGAAAACTTGGCAAACAGACACCTTGTGTGAAAATTAAAAAAAGATAAAAAAAGGTAAAGAAAAATAATTTGTCCAATGGTGGAAACTTGGCAAATAGGAACTTTGGGCAAGTACCATGATGAAAACCTGGAAAACAGGCATCATGCGTAATCCTTCATCTTCTTGCATTCCACACTTGGGGGCAAGTTTCATTTATATTATCCCATCATATCATATTGTCCCTCATGTCCATATTCCCTTTTCCACCTTTGATCTTGACAAGGCTGAGGATCTTCATAAACGACATGAATCTTGTTCATAGCTTTTAGTCTATCACAACTATTGGTCTTTATCCATTGGCTTATTACAACCTTTTGTCCATATCCATTGGCTTATTACAACCTTTTTTCACTATTCCTTAGCCTATTGCAACCTTCAGTCCATATCCCTTATCTATTTTTTTATCTTTCTTATCCTATCCATATCCTATCACCATCCATACACTCTTTTATGTCCCCTAATCTTGATTCGACATAAGGACGTAAAATTCAAAACATGGTTTCAAAAACCTCTTGACATGTCCCTCATGCCATGTCATTGCTTTACATTGTCATATCCACTTCCTTATCCCATTGTGTGATAGTCCTTGGAAATTGAATTTTCTTTATCTCGATAAATAAATGGCCTTCATCTTCCTTCTATCCACCAACATTTCAACAAGCTTATTTATCTGTTCATCATATTCCTTGCCTTGCTAGGCATTGGGGACAAAAATTGTTAAAAGTCCTTAAAAAAAATCAATAAAAATCAAATACGATCCTAAAAAAACATTAAAATTTTAAAAATGTCCTCGAATAATTCAAAAACATTCATAAAATGTCCCAAAAAAAGCACAAATTTTTTTTTAAAAAATTACTCTAAAAATACAAAAACAATCATTTTCATTTCATTTCATTCCATCAATAAACTATCCCTTTTGTACATAGACAAAAATTTGAGTGGACGTCAGACAAAAAACACAAAAAACATTGCACTTCACAAATCATTTATCAACGGGTGAACTATTCAATCAAGCAAACATTCAAACTAATCGAAATTGTCATGTCAATCACCATCAACATCAAAATTATTATGTGTCTTATACAAGGTGTGGTATACTGGAAACAAGACTATGTCCTATTTTAGATGGGGTATTGCATTCTATAAAACCAAGCAACATGATCATCATATCACCAACCACCACATTATCACTTTTGACAATGAAGATCAGAATGGTTGTTTGACTAGTTTGAATTTGTGAGTCTTATCTTTCATTGATTTATCCTTTATCATGTTCCTATGTTACTTAATGATGTCATTGACTGATTTTTAGTGGCTGGGATGGCTCATGGTTTTTTGGTTTTTTTGTTTGTTGTTTGTGGAATGTTTCATAATATTCTAGGGAAAGTATGTCTTAGGTGTCTGTTTTGGCATGTTCACATTATGGTTGTCGCACATACCTTAACCTTTGACACACGTAATGTCTTAGGATGTTTGAATTGTTCCTTGTCTGCGATGTGTCTGTTTTATGTGAAGGGATTGCATTATCACCCTGGCCTTCAATACCATCGTGTGTCACATCCATTTTTCTATATCAAATAAAGGTTCTCGCCTATTATTAGCATTTTTGAAAGAAAGTTTTTCTTCATTACTAGTTTTTCTTCATCTAATTTCCTCTTACTAACATTTCTTCCATTAGTGCTTGCAATCCTCTTGGTCTAATCTTGGCATTATTGTTGATCAATTGGCCTCTTTTCTGGATTTTTTTAGCCAATTCCTCGAGGGGGCATACCTATCCCTTGTTATTGCTCGAGGCATATTTTCTTGATTGTTCTTTGAAACAACACTCAAAATAATATTGTCTCAAAGGGGGGAAAAATGTAGGCATCTAAAAATGGTCAATGCTTACGGTGTCATACTTTAACATGTCTGTGTGACCTTATTTTAGGGTTTTCGCACTTACTAACATTTTTCTCTATGTCGTGGATTCAATCTTTATCATTTGTCAACATTGTATCATTCCTCTGCATTCTTTTCCTATTTGATCATGTTCCCTCACATTTGAATTAGGTCTTGTCAATATCAATTTCAAATCTCAATCAATTGTCGTGATCAACTTGTCATATCAGTTTGACATCATTGTAACCCTAATCGATGTCAATTAGGGTTTTGTCCTTATCTCTCATCATTTTCCATATTAATCATCTTCAATCATTTTTCAATCGATTTGGATAATTATTTTGGATCTTTGTCAATCTTCAATTATCAATCATTGTCAATCTTTTTATCATTTTTTATCGATCTGTCATCAATCTTTATCAAATTAATTTTCATCAAATCAACTTGTTGTTAATCTTTGATCAATTTGTCATCAATCTCAATTAGTTATCAAACCCTTATCATTTTGGATCAATCACTCATTGGTCCCTTGTCAATTGTCATTTATCAATTTGGTCCCTTTATCATCTTTGATCGATTCATCATCAATCTTTGTCAATCAATTTCATATCCTTGTCAGTTATCCTTTTGATTGTGATTGTGATCATCATCATGTATTTATTGCCTCAATTGCATCATGACCTAATTCATTCCCTAAGTCATCTCCTAGGGTTTTGATGATTTAATCATTAAATCCTACTAAGACATCCCTTTTATGGTAATTGTGTTTATTCATTTATCCTAAGTGTCCTTTGAGTCACAATTAAATTATATATTTAATTGGATAATTTTTCCTTATTTGTGAGATATTAATAAATGAAAATTATTAATTTCTCCCACTTTTCTCTCCCCTAATTATTCCTCCTAATTTCTCCTCTTTTTGTCCTCAATTCGGTCATAATCACGAAGCTTGTTTTTCTCTCAATTTGTCATAACTTGGCATAGTAATTTGTCATAAAATTTGCATAGCAATTTGTCATATTTCTTGCATAGCAACTTGTCATGAATTTCACATTGAATTTTTTCATACTTTTCCATAATCCTGCCTTTTTGAATCAATTTGCCTCTTTCAAATTGCTCATTCCAATTTGATATCTTCATTAATTTTCCTGTAAATTAAGAACCTTTCTAATTTATTTTCAACCATGCTTCTATTATCCTTACACTATCATTTTCAATTCTCTCTTGTCATTCATCTTGCTTGCAATCACACTTGTCTTGTAGGTGAGATCGACAACAATTTGAAGGAGGGAGAAGAACAATGGAGTAATAATGAAGTTATCTATGCTTGGTTTGTGTTTTCTTTTGAATATTTTATCTTCATACCTTTATTGAATGTGTTAGGGGTTGATTTCATAGCATGTTAGTTTTTGGTCACTAACTATTGTTTATGTTATGATGCCTTTGCCTAGTTCCTACCTCACAAATTGGATTCCTACTATTGAAAAAATTAGATTCAAGGTGTGCTCAATTTTGAATCTCATGGTGCTAGTAAAGATGACATTGTAGATAAATCTATGCTAAATAATGATGCAATGAAAGGAACTGGGAGGGGTATGTCAAATAATGGCAATGCTTCTTATGTCAATGAATATGAGGTTTGTAGTCAGTCTATAGAAGAGATGCATGCAAAAGAAAATCACATCCATTGCATTCTAGATATAGATGAAGATTTTGTTACAACTTTTGACATACTACCATTAGCTTATAATTCTCAAGGAAATGAAGATCAATCCTTAGGTATGGAGCCACATGAGGATTTTATTTACTTTTCTAATAAATAAGATGATTGCATCTATAAGGAGTTGAGTGAAGAAGAAATCTTACTTTGCAGTGAACAAATATCAATTTTTTTCCCAGAGTACCGTAGGTATGTTATAAAATGTGGTTTAGAGTTATTGTACTATAATTCTGCAACTCATGAATTGATCATTGATGCTAAATATGACACCTATGGATGTGGACATTCCCCTGCTATTGATGGAACAAATGAGGTGTATCCTCTCATACATTGTTAGGAGATATTCGATGAAGAGGCAAAATCATTTTCAGTTGATTGGAATATTAGATCAAATTGTGTAGCAGACAATAATGTTAATAATACAAATATATCTAATTTTTCACTATTCAATAACCATGAGCATTGTTATGATTCTAATCCTAATGAAAATTGTAGACACATAAATTTGTCCACTTAATTAAATGAATATTTAGTATTTATTTGATTATTTAACCATCAATCAATAATTAATTAAATTAATATTTAATTCATTCATCTTAACCCTCTTCTCCTATTAATTAAATAAATTATTCAATTTATTTGATTTAATTCACTTAACCAAATTCAGACCATTAATTAAATAAATAAATCATATTTGTTTAATTTAATCTTCTTTGTGGGTAAAGATGTCCTTTTGGCTCTTGAAGAGGCTAGGAGAAATAGGTCAATGTTAAAAGAACTTAATACTACTTTGATTGCCCTTATCCCGAAGAAAGAAGTAACTAAGACCTTTGCTGACTTTCGTCCTATTGCTTTATGCAATACTCTGTATAAAATATTTACTAAGGCAATTTCCCTTAAATTGGCAAAACTTCTTCCCAAAATTATCTCCTTAGAGCAGGGAGGGTTTGTTCCTGGTAGGGAAACTCCAGAGGGAGCCATTGTGGTGCACGAAGTGTTGCATTCTATCCATACTCAGAAGGTCCCATCTATGATTCTCAAACTGGATATGATGAAGGCCTATGATAGGGTTGAGTGGGAGGCTTTAGTTTGTGTTCTTCTCAAATTAGGTTTCTCTAAGGCTTGGGTCAAATGGATTAAGGTTGTTATTTCCACTGCCAGATTCTCAATTTTAATTAATGGGTCTCCTTGCAATTTTTTCTCCTCTTCAAGAGGTTTGAGGCAAGGGGATCCTCTATCCCCTTTCCTGATTATCCTTTTAGTAGAGTCTTTTAGCTGGGCAATTAAGGCTACAAAATCAAAAGGTCTTTGGAGGGGGATTGCGATCCATGGGGTTCCTTTTCCTATTTCACATTGTTTATTTGCAGATGACACTCTACTTTTTTGTCAAGCTTCCTTAAAGGAGGCTAATACTATAAATGGGATTATCCAAAAGTATGCGGCTTTTTTTGGCCAAAAAGTCAACATTGAGAAGTCTAGAATATTCTTCCTTAACACTTCACAATTAGTCCAGCAGAGATTGCAGACCTTTTGGGGATTTGATCCTAGTATTCTTCCTTGTAAGTATCTGGGTATACCTTTTTTCATTAAAAATAATAATCTATCCTTTTGGGAAAAGCTCATTTCGGTCATCTCAAAGAGGATTTTATCCTAGAGCCATAAATGGTTAAGCCTTGCAGGAAAACTTGTACTGATTAAATCTATGTTGAATTCGGTCCCTATTTGTCTTATGTTAGTAGTAAGCACCCCAAAATCGGTGTTAGTAAGTCTACAGGACACTCTTAGGTCTTTTCTTTGGAATAGTAATAAAGATGGGAAGAATAAACTGCCCTTAGTAGCTTGGGACAAAGTTTGTTTGCCCAAGGAATAGGGAGGTACAGGTATTAGAAATTTGAATAAACAGAATCTGGCTCTGGGGGCTAAATTGGTCTGGAAGTTGTATGAGAAACCTGATTCTTTTTGGGCACAAATAATGTTTGCAAAATACTTGAATAATGGACCTAGGGAGTATGTCTTTTAGATATCTAATCTACCTTTAGGTTCGGCCATGTGGAATTTTATTTGCAGATGTCAGAACATTATCTTGCCACATCTTTCTTAGATTGTTCATAGTGGGAAAAAGGTTAGATTTTGGGATGAAATGTGGAATGGTCATACTGGCTTACAGAATATAAGGGACCGGTCCCCTTTGATATCTATCCTTTCTTCCCTTTGGGGGGTTTTTGTGGTAGATTACTTCGAGGTAATTCATAATGGTGATCTGAAATTGGCAAAATGGAAATCCATTGAATTCTTGGATGTTGAGAATGATCTCAAGCTGCACTTTGCAAAGGTCTTGGAAGAAAGAACGATTATCCTATCTGACTCTAAAGATGAACTTGTATGGACTAGGAACATCTTGGGAAAATATACGGTTAAGGATGGATATAACTCTCTTGTGTCGGCCAATAACTTTTCCTCTTGGCCACATAAGCTTTTTTGGCATTCGGCCTGCCTTCCAAAAGCTGGTGCTTTCGCCTGGTTAGCAGTCCAGGATAGGGTTCTTACAGGCATGCACTTGGATAGACTTGGTATCACTAATGTTTTTTCTTGTGTGTTATGCAAAAAAAAATTGGAAACCTCCTCTCATCTCTTCCTTCACTGTGATTTTGCATTTCAATGTTGGTAGTGGCTTTTTGGCAAATTGAACCTGTCTTTTGTAATAGGGAAAGATCTTATTTCACACTTCAGAGCTTGGCCTCTTCTATTTGCTTCATCCTTCTATGCTTGTCTTTGGATTGCTTCCCCTTCCATATTAATATGGAACATTTGACTAGAAAGGAATAATAGGATCTTTAAGAAGAATAGCTCTTCTCTTGAGGAGGTTTTACTAAAAATTGAATCCTCTATTTCAGAAGTTGTCTTGTCTTATATCTTTAAGAACCTCAAAAATCTCTCTTCTTTTTCGCACTGGGATAGTAGGGTGACTAGGGTCTGGAAGCTATTATCTACCTTACCTTCTCATGGTTCCATTTTGAGAAAGAGTAATGCTTTAACCAAAAGACATTTGGCTATTTGGAAGCCCCCTCCTAATATGCATTTTAAATTGAATTTTGACAGTGCTTCTCGTGGAAATCCTAGTTTGGCAGGGGTAGGTATGGTGTTTTTTTATCATCATGTGAATATTGTCCAGGCTAGATGTCATGCTATTGGGTATAAGTCCAATAATTTCGCAGAATTTAAGGCCCTGTCACTGGGTTTGGACATGGCTATATCCTTGGGTATCAAGGATCTTCTAATTGAAGGGGATTCGATGGTAACCATCCAATGTGTTATGAAGAAGAAATCTAATTGTTGGAAATAACAATATGTCCTAGAGTTAATTTTACAACAATTGGCTTTCTTTGATTCCTTTTTGATCACCCATTGCTTCAGAGAAATTAATATAATAGCAGATTTTTTGGCAAATTTAGCCATTGACACTAACGCAAACTTGCAGGATATAAGTATGGATGAGTTCCCGCCTTCCCTTCTGAAACATTTGCATTAAATTTTCTTGGTTTTTCTTAAAATATGTTCTCATAAAAAGTCCTTCAGTGCCCTTATACCTTAAGAAGGTAGCATGTTTGGGGTTTATGCGCAGGTGGTAAGCATGCTTAGTAGGCAATTCCTAGTTGGCTATTGAGTATGCTTATGATCTGTCATAAGCAGCAAGGGTGGTACTTGTTATGGTATTAAGGTGGCGCCCTATCAGTAGATTGGTTTCACGGTTATGATTTGGTATTTTTGGATATGCTTTATCCTCACTCGTGTGTTTTAAAAGCTTTACTGTTCTATGATGTACAAAGGGAATGTGTTTCGGTAATCATCCATGGCTTTTTATGAAGCTATTATGATAAGGAGTGTGTTGCTTGTTATGTGGCACAGGTTGGGATATGAAGTACTTGTTTCAGCCGCCACCCTCATGCGAAGTCCATTATTTATGGTTTATCTTGTATGAGCTTTAATCTTTCTTCAATTGGATTTATTTATATTTTTGAAGTACCATGATTATCTTGGTTCATGTTTTTTGTGGTGACTGGTCTTTAAAAGCCAATTTCGTTCTCAATACAATAGTAAATGCTTGGATTATTCTCTTTTGAGCTCTGTTTCATATGTCAAATGTTGTTTCTCTTGCAAGATATAGGGTCATTATCGAATGCCCGATTGAGAGGGAAAATGAGGCTCCCAGTAATAATTCTAAAATGCTTGGGGAAGTGTTCTATTTGCTTACTCCTCAGGTGGATTTTGAGGTTCGCAGGTTGCTAGGATCTCTCTGGTTGCAGTCTGGTCTTTCCTTTTCTGGCTCTGAGATTTTGTCTCGATTTCTTACTGTTTGCTATGATATTTTTCTTGATAAGGATTTACTCCACCTCTTGGTTCATACGTTTATCTCTCCCTCGATTTTCTCCTAGGAGCTTGTTAGTTCTGCATTGGATAATTATCATTTTGAGCTGGGCTCTTTTTATTACGGGGGTTTTCTTCCTCACTCTAATCTACTGGATAATGGGAACTGTGGAGTTTTATTGTTCGATTTTAGAATGGGGTTATTATGTGATAGATTGGGGGACACATTGCATGCTTTTGAATCCTTGCTAGAATCGGTTCCCTCATAGTTTGTGGATAAAGCCTTAGTGGTGCTTACAGGTTTACATTCTCTTCTCTCTTTTGGTTTTTTGGCTTTAGCTCCTCCGCGGTTAGAATCTCCCTTGCAGAGCATTCCTCCTTTGATCATGGATAGAGAGCCCCCTGTTGAGAGATCAAGCTCTTGGTTTCAGAACTAACTATGTGTGCAGATATGTTGATGTCTTTTTTTGATGCAAGGTTTTGATCGGTTGATATATCTTCATGGAAAGCTTAGTATATAGATTACTCCTCATAATTTTGGATAATGATATGTATATCTTCAATAAGTCATGTAATGGGAGGGTGATCAATTTCAAATATGTAATTGGGTATATGGGGTTTTTTTTGGATAATGATATGTATATCTTTGAAAGGCTATGTAATGGGAGAGGGATCATAATCAGATATGTAATTGGGTTTATGGGGTTTTAAATTTACTTTTCGGGGCCACAACCGGAGGTTTTCTTGCAGGTTCTTTCTTGCCGATATGCCCTTTGAACCCGTTTGTATTTTCAAAATTCAAAATTAATAAATTATAGTTTAGTGGCTTGCCCACTTTTATCAAAAATAAATAAAAAATTTAATCTTCTCTCACATTTAAATAAATTAATATTTATTTAAATCCCCCAAAATCCCATCTCTCACATTTAAATAAATTAACATTTATTTAAATTACCTTTATCCTCCACCCACTTGCATTTTACTACAAATGCAAGTTGTACAACTATTTTAAATAAATAAATTATTTTTTTAAAATCCTATTTATCCTCACCCACTTGAAACCTTTAATGGTTTCCCTTAAAGTCTTCAAACTTAATGGCTTCCTTCTAGAGTCTTCTCAAGCCTTTAATAGTTTCCCTTAAAGTCTTCAAACTCAAAGGCTTCCTTCTAGAGTCTTCTCAAGCCTTTAATGGTTTCCCTTAAAGTCTTCAAACTCAATGGCTTCCTTCTAAAATCTTCTCAAGCCTTTAATGGTTTCCCTTAAAGTCTTCAAACTTAATGGCTTCTTTCTAGAGTCTTCTTAAGCCTTTAATGGTTTCCCTCAAAGTCTTCAAGCATTTAATGCTTTATCTTCTTTTTTCTCATATAAATAAATTAAGATTTATTTAAATAAAATCCAAAATTGACATTCACATTTAAATAAATTAATATTTATTTAAATATCTATTCAAATGCAAATTACACCATTTAATTGAAATAAATGATTTTACTTCAATTGAAAATCCCAAAATTCCTCCCACTTGCATTCTCCTACAAAATCCACTTGCATGCCTAAATCCCTTCTAGATTATTCTAACTCCTTCTAATTAGCCTAATCCTATCCTAATCATTGTCACATTCCTAAATAAAAGGAAGTCACTTCTCAAAAACCTCCAAAGTCTTCAATAATCATTAAAGGCTTTATGTCTTCAAATGGTTAACCTCTAAAGTCTTCCAAACCATTAAAGGCTCTTACATAACCATTTATGGTTAACTCACCTTTTACCTTTGGTTAGAGACTTTCCTCTAACTTAACCATCATTTTGACTCATGGGTCTCTTCAAAGCATTTATTTCTTTGACTAAGGTAACCATTTAACCCTTGCACAATCATTTATCCCTTGGATAAAAGGAATATCCACTAACCTAACCCTAACCCAGCCCCCTCGGGTAACCATCATGTCCCCTCAAGCATTTAATGCTCCTTATCTCTCCTCTCAAGCCTCCTCATGGTGACACTTGTCAACATGGGATTGGGTTGAAAGTCTCACATGGATTGAATATCTTTCAATCCTAACCCTTGTTAAGATTTCTCAATCTTAACCCTTCATTTCCCCATTTCTTCTATAAATAGAACCCTTCTCCTCAAGCAAAGAAGGAATCATTAGAGTATTGTTGCTATACTGGTATTAGCATAGAGATTTTTCATAGCATCACTAGCTACACTTGCATAGCATTTGTTTATCACATCCAACCATCTTGAATCTTCATATGGCATCCATGGCTAGTGCTAAAAGCTGAGAGCTACACTCATTTGGGAACTTGAAGAGGAGAGGAACAAGGGAGAGCTAATGGCATAGGGAGCATCATGAGTGAAGTCTTAATGTTTATTGGTTTTTATCTCTCATATACTTCTATGCTTAATCTTTCTTGATAATTCTTTTTAATGGTTTTGTTCTATGTTGATTTGACTAAGCCCCAGACTAACCATTTTATGGTGTTTCAAAGATGAACATAATTCATTTGATTCCAAACATATTGTTTACATTGATGAAGAATATCCCGAAGTTGGTCAAGGTCCTATGTTTATCCATGTTCAAAAGGGCCTACATGAGACTGAGATGGGATCATTTCTCGTAGCTAAAGGTGATAGTGGTATGCATGTTGTTGAAAGTGTATGTTCACTATTGACTAGTTTAAATATGCATCGTGATGATCATATGGATGAAGAGTTAGTGTCATCATCAATTGAGGGTATTAAAGACATTGAAAATATTTCAGACCAAGGTATCTTAGAAGAAATTGATATGACCTAAATTTTAGACATAAATGTAAAAAAATTACAAGATAAAGTGACAAGTGAAGTTGACTACTATTTCTTCTTGATTGATGTTGATGAAATTTATGATAGGGAAGTAGGGGATGATGATGAATCTAAAGATGTTGATAGACATAAAAGCTTGGAACCTTATAAAGGTCTAGATTATAGAGTGCTCTTTGATTTGTTTGAGCCTTCCTATGAAATTGTTCATATGATTATAAATGATGATTATAAAGTTGTCTTAGATTACATCTTTGAACCAAAGATGTATACATTTGAGCATACTTTAGATGTTGAAGATACAAACACATTTTATTTACAAAATGTTGGAATGAGTAAGAATGTGGATGAATTAAAATTTCCTGATAATTATCATTGCTAGTACAATGAAATGAAGTTATATAGTAATCTAGTATGTGATTATTTCTATTTTCATATATCTGAAGATTATTTTCATAATGTGTAAAAGGGTAAATATGATAGTTTCAAGTTTCATGTGAAAAAAAAAACTGAAATCAAAATTAATGATATCATTTATGTGGTGGACTTTGAGTGCTGTCATTTTTCAAATCAAATAGGTGCACATTTGTTTGAATACAATAATGAACAAAGTAGTAGACAAGATTGCATTAAAATTAATAACACTAGCTAATGGATATGACATATGTTTGTCATATGATTATGAAATTTATCAATTTAGGCCTAATTTTAAAGTACATATTGACAAAGAATATGCTAACATTATTGATTGCAATGAAATGATGAAAGAAGTTATCAATGGTGTATATAGTCAGGTACTTGTCAGTGGTATAAATAGGCTAAATGTAATGCAACCATATGAGAACAAATTGTATGATATCTAGGAAAGTAGAAGTTCTTCAATTTTTGTGGCCTAGGGCCACCAAATGAAGTTTGAAGTTTGGTTTTGAGTATTGAGTAGAGTACATAGTGGTTGATTCGTCCAATGGAGTAGGCACCTAGTCTAGGCCATAGAGTTCTAAATTCTTGTCATTCCCACAAGGGGAATGTGTCCCCAATTAGAGCCACTATTGGCACCTTCTAATTTGAAAATTTTGAAGTACATTTGCATTTTCAAGTTGGTTAATGTTGTCACGAAAGATTTCTCTCATGATGCTAAGTATGAAGCCTAGCAATCCTATGAAACATAGAAATACTTTCAGGCCTGTGGGTATGCCTATCGTGAAAGTAGACCTCCAGAGATCAAGTTGGCTTCCTATCTGATGAATCTCCTGCAAATAGCTTCCTATAGGGAAAAGGGATAGAAAGAATTTTGAAATTAAACCTATCCTACAAGATGATGCACCAAAAGTTGTTTTTGAAACCTATAACTACTTAACTCACAAAACCTTCAACAAATAGCTTCAATTACTCACAACTCAACTAAGCATGCAAGTGCATCAATATTTCATAGAAAGGATTGAATTTAGAATTTGGTTGAAGGAGAACATATTGTTTTCACAACTACAAATCACTAAAATCAGCTCGCACAATCTACAACCTGCACCTATCATGCAACTACTCACATTAAATTCTGATTGAATGAGACAAATTTAAAAATGAAAAGATAAATCATAATAAATCATCAAATTATCCTTTTAATAACACAATATAAGAAGTATTAAGAAAGAAAATGTTGCTATTTTACTGAAAATAAAGGAGTGTTGTTGTTACAATCTTAGAAAAAAGAGATACAATATTGTCCTGGAGCGTGAAAGGGGCTAAATTGGTCCCCAATCATGTTGTGGAAAGAAAAAGAGCTCCCAAATAATGAAGAGGAAAGAAGAATATATAGAAAATAAACTCCAAGAATAGTGAAATGTGCATAACTGAGCCTCTGAACTGAAAAATATGCATGAGTAAACCCTAGGAGAATTTGCCTAAAATAGCATGCAAAAGTCCACAAAATAGTCTCTGCTACTAAAAATAGTTGTCTGATCCAACCTACATGGAAATGACACTCCTTGCATAATATAGAACTGCTGCAACTGCTAATAATAGCCACTAAAAAAGCACCCCTTTCTCTAAAAACTGAATGGACCTCTGAGCTACCAAAAATAGCCAAGAAAAATAAAAATATCCCCCCTTCATGCCGCATATTGCCAAATATAGCTCCTACTCAAATTTTGCATGAGCTTATAAAATTTCTTTTCTTATTTAATATATTTTTATTAAAATAATTAATATAATTGTTTATAATAAAATATATTAAATTATTAAATGAAATTAATTTTAAAATAACTCTATTTGGATAATTATTTTAATTGTTTTAATAGAGCCATTTTAAAATATTTATTACCAAAAAGAATAAAAGCAATTTATATTTTAATTTTACTTATCTTTGCATGGGCAATATATCACAACTTAGGAAAAGACTCTATAGTCTTTCATGGGGAAACAACGCATGCATTATTTATTTTATGAAAAATAAATAAAAATCCCATCAAACCCTAAAACAAAGTATTTGTTCATTTTTCTTTCTTTCATCTTTTGAGGACTTGCTTAAGGCTCTGAGCTTGGATTTCATTAGTCTGAAGTGGCTACATGCAGCATGGTATGTCCATTTTATGCCCTCTTTTCTATTCATGTATTTATCTTTTGGAAAGAAGAAGTGCAAAAACCTTCATTTATATTAGGGTTTTTATTTGTTATCTCTTTCATGCATTTCTCTATGTTTTTCTTTTTGTATTCACCGTATCTTGCATGAAAATAGCTTAACAAAAACCCTAATGTTGGCGTATCCGGTGGTTTTGAAGGTTCACTTGTTATGTATTCTATATCACTGGTATTGTAATGATCATTTTGGGAAACTTATACTGTTAAAATTTGATACTCACGAGACTATATATATTTCAAGCAGTTTAAAGACAGGAATTAAATATTAAGAAGGTGTAACACATGTATGTATCTTTACACAGAATTTGAATAGAATGAGCACACATTCTTTTATTCAATTAAAATGTAAAGACGTAAATCGAGCTCACTTCAATAATAGCCGAAGTACTCTTTATTCTTAAATAAACACATAGATCAGTTAATAAGTCTATTTCATTCCAAATTTCCATCCATAGCTTCATTTAATCATTCCATTTAAATCGTAATAAACATGAAATTTCTAAAAAAGATAAAGATTCTTTATTCCATAAATCGATAAAAGTAGTATACAATACTTACGCATTTCAAGTTGTCATAAGTTCAATAACAAAGTAATACAAAGTAAAGGGTGAGATGCATCTGTTGATCTGCAACCCAAGCTATCGCCAATGCAATCTTTAGCATGAATACGAGAACAAGATTCAGGCACTTTTTCTGCCCAACCTTGAAGCTTACGCTTCCTCGAAATTCTCGGTCAATCAAGAATATCCGACGCTGCACGAATTGTTTTAACCAAATAATTCGAAAGGCAAGAGGGAATCTAGTGCATGCCTAGATGATACAAGCATTTTCATTTTTCTAATTCTTTCAAGAAACAAGCATTCACTATCAATCAAGGATATGGTAGAGAGCATAAAATAAAAAAATCCATCTATTTCTATGGATAATTCAAATAATTACTCGGTCGAGTATAATGCCATGCACAGCAAAAATAAATAGTTGAAAAAACAACTATTCTCTCTAAGAATTCATATTCAGCACCCGTCCCGGAAGGTAACTTTCATACACAAGCCTATCCATAGCTTGGTTCCCACAAGAACCTTTTAACTAACTGATATAACATCTTTCCTATCACTTTCCTAAATTAAACACTATTTCCTTACTTTCTCATAAATGAATACAATCTTTCATAATTTCAAAAGCAATTATAATTTCATCAACATCATTCGAATAAATACAAAGTAAGAAGACAATATTTCACATTTCAAGTCTAGCTTCCTATTTCTTGTAAGATAAAATATAATGCTAAAGAAGACAATCTTTCATTAAATAAAATTTGAAAGAATCAATCTTTTATTACTACCAATCCTATCTGACAGGAAGCAATCTTTCATGCATAAACAAATATACATCTGAAAGAAAACAATCTTTCTCTTCTATATTTCAAGCAGTTAGAAGACAGGAATTAAATATTAAGGTGTAACACATGTACGTATCTTTACATAGAATTTGAATAGAATGAGCACACATTCTTTTATTCAATTAAAATGTAAAGACGTAAATCGAGCTCACTTCAATAATAGCTGAAATACTCTTTATTCTTAAATAAACACATAGATCAGTTAATAAGTCTATTTCATTCCAAATTTTCATCCATAGCTTCATTTAATCATTCCATTTAAATCGTAATAAACACAAAATTTCTAAAAAAGATGAAGATTCTTTATTCCATAAATCGATAAAATTAGTATACAATACTTACGCATTTCAAGTTGTCGTAAGTTCAATAACAAAGTAATACAAAATAAAGGGTGAGATGCATCTGTTGATCTGCAACCCAAGCTATTGCCAATGCAATCTTTAGCATGAAGATGAGAACAAGATTCAGGCGCTTTTTCCGCCCAACCTTGAAGCTTACGCTTCCCCGAAATTCTCGATCAATCAAGAATACCCGACGCTACACGAATTGTTTTAACCAAATAATTCGAAAGGCAAGAGGGAATCTGGTGCATGCCTAGATGATACAAGCATTTTTATTTTTCTAATTCTTTCAAGAAACAAGCATTCACTATCAATCAAGGATATGGTAGAGAGCATAAAATTAAAAAAACCATCTATTTCTATGGATAATTCAAATAATTACTCGGTCGAGTATAATGCCATGCACAGCAAAAATAAATAGTTGAAAAAAAAACTATTATCTCTAAGAATTCATATTCGGCACCCATCCCAGAAGGTAACTTTCATTAAAAAGCCTATCCATAGCTTGGTTCCCACAAGAACCTTTTAACTAACTGATATAACATCTTTCCTATCACTTTCGTAAATTAAACACTATTTCCTTACTTTCTCATAAATGAATACAATCTTTCGTAATTTCAAAAGCAATTATAATTTCATCAACATCATTTGAATAAATACAAAGTAAGAAGACAATATTTCGCCTTTCAATTCTAGCTTCCTATTTCTTGTAAGATAAAATACAATGCTAAAGAAGACAATCTTTCATTAAATAAAATTTGAAAGAATCAATCTTTTATTACTACCAATCCTATCTAACAGGAAGCAATCTTTCATGGATAAACAAATATACATCTGAAAGAAAACAATCTTTCCCTTCTATCTTTCAAGCAATTTAAAGATAGGAAATAAATATCAAGAAGGTGTAACACATGTACATATCTTTACATAGAATTTGAATAGAATGAGCATACATTTTTTTATTCAATTAAAATGTAAAGACGTAAATCGAGCTAACTTCAATAATAGCCAAAATACTCTTTATTCTTAAATAAACACATAGATCAGTTAATAAGTCTATTTCATTCCAAATTTCCATCCATAGCTTCATTTAATCATTCCATTTAAATCGTAATAAACACGAAATTTCTAAAAAAGATAAAGATTCTTTATTCCAAAAATCAATAAAAGTAGTATACAATACTTACGCATTTCAAGTTGTCGTAAGTTCAATAACAAAGTAATACAAAGTAAAGGGTGAGATGCATCCGTTGATCTGCAACCCAAGCTATCACCAATGCAATCTTTAGCATGAAGACGAGAACAAGATTCAAACGCTTTTTCCACCCAACCCTGAAGCTTATGCTTCCCCGGAATTCTCGGTCAATCAAGAATACCCGACCCTGCACAAATTGTTTTAACCAAAGAATTCGAAAGGCAAGAGGGAATCTGGTGCATGCCTAGATGATACAAGCATTTTCATTTTTCTAATTCTTTCAAGAAACAAGCATTCACTATCAATCAAGGATATGGTAGAGAGCATAAAATAAAGAATTCCATCTATTTCTATGGATAATTCAAATAATTACTCGCTTGAGTATAATGCCATGCACAGCAAAAATAAATAGTTGGAACAAGCAACTATTCTCTCTAAGAATTCATATTCGGCAACCGTCCCGGAAGGTAACTTTCTATACACAAGCCTATCCATAGCTTGGTTCCCACAACAATCTTTTAACTAACTGATATAACATCTTTCCTATCACTTTCGTAAATTAAACACTATTTCCTTACTTTCTCATAAATGAATACAATCTTTCATAATTTGAAAAGCAATTATAATTTCATCAACATCATTCGAATAAATACAAAGTAAGAAGACAATATTTTGCCTTTCAATTCTAGCTTCCTATTTCTTGTAAGATAAATTACAATGCTAAAGAAGACAATCTTTCATTAAATAAAATTTGAAAGAATCAATATTTTATTACTACCAATCCTATCTGACAGGAAGCAATCTTTCATGAATAAACAAATATACATCTAAAAGAAAACAATCTTTCCTTTCTATCTTTCAAGCAGTTTAAAGACAGGAATTAAATATTAAGAAGGTGTAACACATGTATGTATCTTTACATAAAATTTGAATAGAATGAGCACACATTCTTTTATTCAATTATCAAAACATTTAAATAACTTAATCATTAATGTGCATTCCATTTCTTATGGTTTAGAATTCTAAGTTTATATCGCCTAAGCTCTCTATAATCCCATGTGTTCTGGTTCATTTACCTCTTTTCTCAAACACTGCTATTTAATAAATCATAATCCTAATATCTCATCTTTTTCATAGTTCAATTCCAAAGTTTCTCTTTCTATCCTCTGACTCTGTTTCTAGAGGATTGGGTGATCTAATTTCTAAGAGTTTCACTAAGTTTTATCAACCAACTTTCATAAAATATATCATTAATGCATCTATATTTGCATGATCGTAATTTAAACAATTATAAATTGATTGATATTGTAACTCTAACTCTTCCATTAGAATATTTCATAAATATAAATCTAGATCATTCTTAATCTCTTAAATCCTTTCAACAAAACATACTAGATTTGAGCCTACCTCAAGAAGCGCGATCCATGGCTATTACGATCCTTGATAACTTCAAGTTGTCTACAATATGTCTGGATTTCAATGCTTTCCTCTTTGGTGCTCTTCTATCTCACAAGCTCTCTATTCCTAGTCCATATCCTTTCTATATTCTAGAAATTCCTCTGATAATAATAAAGAATTAACACTCATTCACGAGCGTAACTTTCTAAGTTCGACACTAAATCGGAGATGCTCATCATTGATCTTTTACGACTCGGTCATAAACACATCAAAATCTCCATTATTCTATTTTATCTAATCTCCTAATATTTTCTCTCTATTCTTTCTAATCTTTTCTTCTCATTATTCCTCTCTCCTGTGTCTTTCCTTGTGTGTTTATCTTTCTATCCTACATCTCTATTTATCCTAAATTCTCCCATGATCTCTCCCAAATTAGAGGCTCGGTTATGCTGGTTGATTTGAAGTCTTCTTTTGCATGCGTTGAGTCTTCCATTTAACTCTCTCTCTCAAGTCTACACGTCTAACAGAGATGGCAATTCTAGTTATATTTTCTGCAGTTTGAAGTGCATGAGTCGACTATGCATCAACTTACTATCGTTGGCTTTCCTAATTCCATGGCACACGTGCCTGATAATTCATTTCTCTCTGCAGTTATATGCCACAGATCGTGGATTATATTCCTAAGCTAACTGAGGAACTAGCAGTCGATGTCTTTCTTCATGAAATGAGGGAGTTATCTACGATGAGGAGTGTCTGTTGGTTGATGAGTCTACAGTTACGTGGACTAATTCCTTGTACATCTACCGACTTCCTCTTCTACATCATCGAGTAGCATGCAATGTAAACACTTAAGTTTTTTTTATGTGCATGATCATTGCCTTCGCTGCTAAGTCTCTAAGTCTGCATTAGTTGCTAGCCTACGTGCCTAGTCGACCACCCTTAACTTGCGATATAGTCGGTGTTTGCAACATGGAGTATCACACATCGGTTTATTTAAATAAGAGGTGGAGTGTTTGGTGTTTATCGCCATGTGGGGTAGTTGTAAACAAAAAGGGAGGAGGGGTGGTTGGTGGTAATACCGACCCCTCCCTTTAATTAAGGGGGGTGGCCGATATTACTATCGACCACCCTCATTATTGTTTAAAACTTCAACTCACCACTAATCATTATTTCTAATTTTTAGTTTTTTATTTTATTTATATTTATATATATAAATAATGACTTTTCATTAATATATATATTAAACATTAAACTCTTACAAATTCTTTAATAACCATTTTCTATAATTAAGTATATATATATATATATTAGAACTCATATACATTGTAGAATACGTATATATATATATATATATATATATATATATATATATCTCAAATGATTACTTAGGTACATAAACAAAATTCATGATGTAAACAAATTTCACGATAACTGGATATATATAATATATATATGTATGTATGTATGTATGTATGTCTATCTGATGGAATCGTAGTTATCTAACTACCATGCATATTAAACTTGTATCAATGTAAACAAAACAATCATTAATAAAATTACACTTTCTTATACAAAAGACAATAAATCATTTTATATAAGGTACGTTAAGTCGTTAAATCCCTAACTCTTTTCTAAATTATTTAACTTATAAATAATCATATTAAGAGCAAGCAATATAATTACACATAAACCATAATTACCTACGTATATATATGTATATGATCAAGTCCAAGTTATTGGAACTAATATACTTAAAATGCATATAGTTTTATTATAATTTTGAAAACCAAACATTAAATATAGTTTCAATAAATTACATACTTCTACACAAAGGATGTTAAAACATAGAGTCACTATTTATGTTCAAATTATTAGCAAATTTTCACTCTTCATAGACAAATCAAACATAACATTTTCCATTACTCACAAAATTTTATTCATGACTCAAAATCATTCATCAATGTAGACATATGTATAACTTCACTAATGTGGTGTGTGAGATTCCCCTTGTCTATCAAAGTCATTAGTTAAAAAACAACTCCACCTGAGTCATGTTCTCGCCTTCAACTTTGTTCACCTGTCCTTGCATCACTTGCACTCAATAATTCATCAGCAATGACAATCCCAACAAAAATTATTACTGATCATTCAATTGTATAGAAATCATTTCAGTACATTCAATCTCCTATCTTATTTCATTAACAGTTCTATTTTTATTTCATTTCAATTTCATTTGAAAAATAAACATTATTTTCCTAATTAAATAATTATGGAAAAATAGGGTTCGTGACATGAAGACCATAGACCACCTCAAAAGGACTCTTGCCTGTGGTTCTATTAGTTCTGTCATTGTAAGCATATTCAGCTTGTGATATCACTTGATCCCATGTCTGATAGTACTCCTTGGTAAGGCACCTTAATAAGTTTCCTAAGCTCCTATTAACCACTTCAGTATGCCCATCTATTTGTGGATGGTAGGCTGATCCAAAAGATAGGTTGGTGCCAAGCATGTTGGATCTACATCATAAGCACTTGAACTCCCCTTGAGTCATACATCTCAGGTCCTCATCTTCGGTCAGGTCCAATATCGAGGCTCCAATCATCTCCATATACCAGTTGAGTTGTGCATATGTGATCATCTGATGAGCTTTCAGCTCCATCATATCCTCTACAGCCTATGACATGATCCTGGATCTTCATAATGCCATATAATGACATCATTGTGCCATAAATTAAATCGGTTAGCCCAAAAACATGCATGCCTGCATGATTAACAACCGGGCCAACATCTGTCATTCAAGTCTTCATCAACACTACCTGAGGCATGATTTACCATTCCATGCTACTGGGGCTAATGCAATGATCTCCAACCTCATTGTCCTACATAACCTGCAAGTACCTGTTAGCATTCATGCCGGTAATATCCTACACATACATGTTTCTTGTACCGGTCCATCATCACTACCAGAGCACCTTCTTGTGACTCCTGATATTTTGTGTCACTATGTATCTGATTTCAATTGTTAATCTTCATCCATTGACACAGCAGTAGTGATCCAACTCTAATATGTAGGTGTGTAGGCAAGGCCGCCACTACACACACTTATCTTCTCATTTCCATCCTTCATATCAATGGCATCTTGTTCTTCCATGTGTCCTTCTTCATTGGGGGGGTGATTGATAAGTTCAGTATACTACTCCCCTTAAGATCTTGCATCTCCTTCAAGCCTTAGGAAATATCACCTATGCATTGAATGCACATTACCGGTCCATGGTCTACGTCCTCCACACCTGCTTGGTCTCATTCTTCTTCCCATTTTTAGTCATGGGAGAAGGTCTTACCTTCTTCTGCTGATGGGTCCTTTCATTTCTGGACTCTGCATCACAACCAGGAATGGTACTATAGTAGTACACAACATCCATCCCAACTTCATGATTGGGGAATCTCTTAACATACTAGTTTGACCATCTTCTTATGGTCATGTTTCTATGACTGGCAACCAAAATGTCACAACCCTCCTTTATCACTTTTTTTGATTTAAATACAAAACTCTATTTATATTCTTTGGATGAATTATTGAATGAATATTGTAAGGGAATAAAAATAATAAACCTCACACACATGAAAAATGCATATATATTTTAATTTGTTATTTAATTTCCCTCACCCAAATTAAGGCACATGTTGTAGGAGGAATAAGAAGCTTCTAGAGGCTTCTCCACCTCCTTGCATGTAACTCCTCCCACTAAGCCTAATTAATTTGCATGGAGGCCAAATTGGGAGAAGAATCTCTTTTTTTCAATTAAAAAAATAGGTAGTGGGAATTGGTAATTTCTTTTATAAAATGGGAACAAGTTTCAAAGGAAAAGCTAGCTAATCTTGATAAAAATTTCTGCAAGTTGAATTCTCCTTGGTAGTCCACTTCATTGGCAGCTAAGATTTTTGTTGGGAGGATTTTTCTTCAATTTGGAGGATCAAGGAAGACTCCACACCATCTTCAAGCATCCAGGTTCCTCCAACTTAGTTCATGCATCTCATTTTTATGATAGATTAGATTTGACTAGATTAATTATGAGTATGAAAATTTAATTGTATTTTGTTAAAGAATTAGTTTAGATTTTGTAGAAAATGAGAATCCTGGTTTAAATAAGATTCATTGTTAAATTTCTTGATATGAAATTAGTTTTTAGATTTGTAAAGAATGAGATTTATTGTTAAATAAGATTCATTGTTTAAATTTTTGATAAGAGATTAGTTTCAGATTTTTAGAGAATAAAATTCATTGTTTTGATAAGAAATTTGTTTCAGATTTTGTAGAATGAAATTCATTTTTTTTTAAAATAAGATTCATTGTTTAAATTTTTAGTTTCAGATTTTAGAGAATAAAATTCATTGTTTTGATAAGAAATTTGTTTTAGATTTTGTAGAATGAAATTCATTTCTTTTGAAAATAAGATACATTAGTTTCAGATTTTTATCCATTGTTTGATAAGAAAATTTGTTTCAGATTTTGTAGAATGAAATTCATTTTTTTTTTCTTGAAAATAAGATTCATTGTTTTAATTCTGATAAGAAATTAGTTTCAGAGTAAATGGAAATTAGATTATTATCTTCAGTTTATTTTGATAAAAATTAGATCTCCCTGTGTGTATAAATAAATCTCCTCTCTCTGTGAATGAATTTTCCCTGTGTAAAAAAAAAAATGGATAACTCTCTCTGTGAATGAAATTTTTTTTTCCTGTGTAAAGAAATGAATTCCTTTCTCTGTGAATAAGTTTTCCCTGTGTAGGAAACAGAAGAAATGAAGAAAAGAAATAAACTCCCTCTATCTGTGAATGAATTTCCCTGTAGAAAACAAAGAAATGGGAAAAAAAAATCCCTCTGGTTATTGCTTCATTTTGTCCCTGAGACAAACTTGCAACATTATTAATTACCTATTAATCTTCAAAAAAAAATTTAAGTTATAATACTCCTGTATAAAAATGATAATGTCAATACTATAACAAATATATATATATATATATAAATAAGTAACCAAAAAAAAAAATATAAAAACAAAAAAAAAAGCATTCGAACTTCACCCGTAACGCATGGCGTTTTGCATTGATAGTAGCCTGCATGCAGGGACGGTTACGTAGTAACCGTTGCAGGGTACGGAGGGGCCCGCAGGGTCCCCTCATCCCTGTGGACCTGCGCATGCAGGGCCGCAGGGGTGATGGGACCCGTGGTCCCCACCCCGCAACCCTCACTATAATCATAAACAAATACAAGCCCTTGTCATTAATTTGGTTTTTTTTTGTATTTCGAAATTTGGAATTTTAATTTGTTTTTTTTTTAAAAAGAATAATAATCTAAATTAATTACCATTTAGTTAATTTTTTTTAGGGATGATAATAATGTCATTTGGGAAACGATGTTTTTTTTTCCTTAGTGTAAATTTAAGGATATTGACTTTCAATTAAATGGGATTAATGTGTAGCAAGATTGTAATTAAACTATCCTTAATTAACTTTAAATTTGTAGACTATATTCTCAAAAAAATAGAAACGTTGGGACACTTGATTTGGTCCTTAGAGATTAACTTACCTTATTGCAAATATTTAGATTTAATCGTCATTTTGGACTCCCTAAGTCATATTACATCATGGATTAATTGCTTTCGTTCATAGCATGCGAATTATTATATCTTTCATGCAATTACTATTACGCAAGTTTCATTTGTTATGCAAATTACACTTCAAGTAGTTACTTCAATTTTTTTTTACGCTTTCATTTTCGTAGTTAGAAAACTAATTAAAGGAAGTTGGAAAACCAAAACTAGCAGCGTTCGGTATATATGGTGCCTCTGGGTCACGCTTACGGGTAATGCCGTCGTGTTGAACTACTGCACTTAACGCCTAATAAAGCTGCATTAACGACATCTGTGGCATCATCCCTATAAATCGTCGGGGAGTAATAAGGGACATTTGGAAGTTAAAATCCAAGGGGCGGGTAATCCCTCTTGGATCGATAATTTAATAAGATAACTTTTAAAGGAATTTCACATCCGTTGAGATAAACCATAGTAAACCCCTCTTAGGGATGGTCAAGTTAAAGGCTCTCATGGAATTTACCTTCTTATCTATTTATTTATTCATCTCGAAGGGATATTGGTGATTTGCAATTGGGTGACGCTCATGATAAGTATTAGGTTCTAGTTATTTTGTTTAGGCCACAAGCAATAGGCCATCTTGAGCCTTCGCTTAAGTGCTACCTTCGTGGGTAGCAACCGCAGAGAAACTGTATGGGACTCTGACCCTAGAAAGGGTTGCGTACCCACAAAATCAGTTTACATCAAACCATAGATTAGAAAATAGAACTACATACTTTACGCCTTGATCCCGTGCCGAAGCGGGTATATAGGCAATCTTGGGACGGAGTTGTCCCTCGTACTCAGGCGTTCGTGGGTGGGGTCTAGGCTTGGTTGAGTAAGAATCCTAATTAAAAGATAAGATAATCAAACTTAATTCAATGCATACTCGGAAGGAATCCCGTAAGGATTCGCTTGACTTCCCGAGGCTTTAAGCCAAATTCCGAGGCGGAATTCAAGCTTGTATTATTTTCTTATTACTCCTAAGGACGGCAACCTCGGTGCATTCTTGTTAGAAGAATGTAGTACTTAGTGAGTGGCTCAAGACCCGAATGGTCCCGATGAGTCTAAGTCTCTGGCCAGAGCATCTCCTATCCCGTTTGGATGGATGCCTACCCCGTATGGGTAGATGCCTATCCCATATTGGATAGATGGAATTTACGTCCCGTATGGACACTTGCCTAACCCGTATGGTTAGAAGCTCATCCCGAATGGATGAATGCCCAATCCTATTTGGATGGATGCACAGAGTATGCAATTGAATAAAACATAGTAAAATATAATGAAAAAAAATATATACTCAATTTTTGTTGGATCATTTTTGGTGAGTTATTACACAAAACTGGTCCTTTTGATCATGCAGGGGCATTTCTCCTTTGGTTCCATGCAGACTTCTGACTTCCATATACTCTATATACATTTCTATGTTGAGCATAGCTGATATACCAGTTTTCATATGATTGTAGGTCTTTCTTCCTGCATTCATAACTTCTATGGCCAACTCTATTGTAGTTATTGTATACACATAAAAATGGCTATGAGAAATCAAATAAATATTTTATATTTATTTAATAATTATTCTTCTATTAAACAGTTAATTTGAAAAGATTAATTTATTTAATTCATTTCATGTCTTTCTATTAATTAATTCATCTATTCTATTCCTCTAAAATAATTAAATATCTAATATTTAATTATTCCTCTAACCAAGTTAATTAAAAATCTAATTTTTAATTATCTCCTCTAATCAATTAAATATCTAATATTTAATGGTTATTCTCCTATCCTATAGTCTCAAATATTAAATGATTTCTTAAATTATTTAATCTTTCTTATCCAACTCACCTTCCATCTCCACTTCATCTTCCCTTTGCCAACTCATCCATCATGTGGCTAAGGAAATTAATATTTCTTAAATATTAATTCATCATTTATCTTCAACCTCCAAACTTAATGAATATTGTGTACGTACACATATTTCATAACCATCTTCTATATTCTCTTTAACACCCCCTACATCTTAGGAAGGACTTGAGTCCACTTGTCTTATCATGCCTAAATCTTCTCCAACCATCCCTAGATTCCCTCAGTTAGCAACCCAGTCAATGTGAGATGAGTGACACTTGTCTTCACCTTCCCCCTTTCTCTCAACCTTCACCTTTGCTCACAACCATCCAAATCTACAGATCTGATCATGATTGTTAATCTAAGCCACATTATCTCATCCTCTCAAGGTCTATAAAATCAAGAGCTTCAGTTGAGAGAGAGTAAGACTTCAAGTGCATTTTCAAGCAAATCATTTGTAAAACTTATGCATCTGTGAGTTTTAATCTTGAAGCAAATAGCAATTAGCATTTTAGCATAATCATTTAGCATAATCATGTAGTATTGCATATCATAGCATTTGTTATCTATCATTTATCAATCCATTCTTCATATACCATATTGGAAGCTATTAGTGCATTGTCTGAGAGCACACCATCTGCAACCAGGAACAATGGAGTTAGGACACAATGAGACATAAATCATGAAGGTAAAAATAATGTTTTTATTTTATATGTATTTCATGTAGTTTTATTGGTTGAGATTGGATTTCCTGTAGCATTTCCTTTGTATTTTGTGAAAGTAACTTGTTGCAGGTAACATTCTGAGGATGAAATTCAAGTTGACACAGTTATAAAAAATAATATTTGCATGATCGGGAGAGGGGACATGCATGTATCTACTTCTGGATACATTTTTCTCATATGCATGAAATCTATGAGATCTTATATTATTGCTTCTAGATCCCTTTCTACATTCTTCTACCCTATGGCCATGACCATTACATGCAAAGCAATAATCAGAGAAGGATGGCATATGACTTACAAATTTATTCTGCCACGCATGGGGAGATCTTATCAGTTTAGCATCTCCATTTCTTCTTCTTTGGGGATGGACCCTAGGTTGTCCATTCTTTGTATTTCCTCCATCTGATCTCTTCTTCTCCCACACTTGTCTTGACATGTGGGTGGTAGCATTTCTTTGTCCTCTTCTGGTAGGAAGTCTTCTTCATTGTCTTCTCATTTTCTTTCTTTCGAAGAAGTTGTCTTCTCCCATCTTCACTTTTCCTTTGGGACCTGCATTGTTCCTCCTTCTTACAGTACCAATCTTCATTCTTGTCTGCAAGTCTTCACCGGTTTTATTAAGATCAATCTTCTTTCTTGGAGAATTCCTAATTGTGAAGGGCTAACCCTTTCCATTTCCATTTGAGAAGACAAATTGAGTATCTTTGTGGGAGGTCTCCTTGCTTGTAGAGAATTCTCCGGCAACAAATCCTAATCCTCTGGTATCCTTGGAATGTTTTTGCTGATTCAACATTTTGTCGAAGGCTTCAGTGTCAGCATACCAGTTTCTTACTTTGAGTTCATTTTTGCTCTTCTCAAGGTCTTTCCTCAAATTATCCATTTCCTCTTTCAGCTTCTGACACTCTTTGTCCTTTGTTTCGACTTCTAGCTTGAGATCCTCACATATTCTCTCCTTAGCATCAAAGACTGATTTCAACTCACCAGTCAATCTTTTTTCTCTTCAAGTTGAGATGTCAATATGCAAATATTGTTATTTTATTCTTCAAGGCATATTCTCAACTAGCTGCATTCTTCATGAATTGAATCTTTGTACCTTTTAAATTCCTTTCTAATATTTTGCAGCTCTTCTAGTGCACTTACCAGTTCACATTCAACATCTACTTCAGCTTCATCTTCATCATCACTCCCAAACATATCTTCTCGATGGGATCTGTCTGCCTTGTCACACTCTGAAGTGTGCACTTCACTTTCTATTTCTTATGCCATGAAGAGATGAGTTTCCTCTTCATCAAAATTGTAGCAGCTGACCGATCTACTATCAACACTTCCACATGTGTCTACTTTTTTGTTCTTCATGCTTCCACAATCTGATTCAGCAATCCATGGATCATTTCCATAAAGCTTCTTCATTATATCCCATAAGATGTTTGTCGATCTGCATCTGTCCACCTGAGAGGAGACATCATCTGTTAGCCCATAAAGTATAGCCTTCATTGTTGCTTCATTGCACTAGTTTCTTCTTTCTGCATCTGAATCGGTGGGAGGACAGACTTTTCTAGGGCAGCCATTTACAACAAACATCCACACGTCAAATCCTAGAGAGGACAAGTAGACTTCCATTCTGTAACTCCAAATGGAATAGTTTGAACCATCAAAAACCAGAGCAGGGATTGAATTTAAAAAAACCATTGTATCCTCAAGCCAGAATCTACCCAAGCTGGAGAAAGCTCGTCTAACTGGGAACCTAGGCTCTGATACTAATTGTTAAACACAATGCACCACTAAGAGGGGGATGAATTAGTGGTTCTCAAACTTTTCCCTTTAATTATCCTATGTGAGTATATTGATTCTCAGATCTAACTCAATGCAGGCTTACCAGTTAGTGAGGAGACTAATCACAAATGCATTCACACAAGAGGAACATCACATAACACCAGCATATACGAGGAAAACCCAAGATGAGAAAAACCTCAACGAGAAATGCTGTTGGAGACTGCCACTCCAATCCAACTTCACAATAAATCTTTGATTACACTGTTTAGGGCACCAACCCCCAATTTTAGGGTACCAACCCAAGGAGCACCAACCCCTGATTTAGGGTACCAACCCAAGGAGCTACAACCTGTGCACCGAGCTCCAACTCAATGAATACAAAAACATATTTTTATACCAAATTTATCTTCTTGTTACAAATGGATTTTGTAACACTTCTTCAAATCTCTTTGTTGGATCTCCTATCCAGTTCACTGTCGATTCTCTCTCTATCGGTTCTCTCTTCTAGTTGCCTCTTCTCTCCACTTCTCTACTTCTCTCCATTGGTACTACACTCTGTCGGTTCTATACCTGCCTTCTCTGTAGTTTCCTTCACTTTTCTCTATCGGTATGGTCACTACCGGTTCCGCACTTTTGTTGTCGATTGAACACTTCAACCCTATTCTTCCTCACACTCAGTCCCTTATTCTTCTTCTTGATGTGTACTTGACTGATTTCACCTTACATGCAACAAAACTCCCTCATCCAACAACAGCACACAATTATTTTGGCTTACATATTTATAACGTGGTTTTTCTTCCAAACACTAATTTAAATTTCAGGCGGTTAGAGTTTTCTCATCAACCTTGAGACAAACCAAATCCAATTAGATCTCAACTGATATGGTCACCTGGATTGATGAACTATAACTCATCAATCAATCATGCCATTGTCGTTCCTTCTTGATCACGTCTTCTATCTTTGGCAATCTGCTTTTGACCTATCAGCTAATTTCTTGGACAATCACCAAGATCGGTCTTGCGGTTTCCTTCACCTGCCTCGATCTCCTCAATCATTCTGAGTTGGATCTCTATTGTCCTCCTGACCTCGAGCTGCAAACCTCTGCAATGTTTCTCGTGAATCTTGCAGTTGACATAAATGTCGACCTATCACCATCTACCTCGTTGCTTGACACTTCACCGACTCAACACACCAACCTGTACATGCATGCAACTTTACCTCCACATGGCAACTGTGTCAGCACCCACCTCTTCTAGGTCATATGTGTTAGTATGAATGGGATCATCGACCAACCGCATTACTGAGTTCATCTATCGACTTACTAACCCTACCAGTTAAACCCTCAAACCGGTCTATCATAAATCTTGCACTCTGCTTCTCTTTCGGTGGAACACTCAACCAGTCAGCACTCTTGCTAACCTACCTTATGCACATCTTCATCAGATGGGAAGTCTTATGCATCTACACCTTGTCCATATTACCAGTGGACTTACATACCGGTAAAAACTCTTGATGACACCATTTCATCAACTTTCAACATACTCCATCTTCAATCTGGCCATTTTCCTCTGTCTGCATCTGCTCAACCTTGCCTTCTTCCTACTCAACTCAGACCATATCTCAATTGGTTTTTCAAAGTGACAAACTCATCACACTTCATCTATTCTGGTAGCTCAACATGCCTTCTTTTTCGGTCTAGTGCATATCCTTGATTTCATGCACTTGAGGTATTCCTTTGATTCACTGGTAGATCTGGTGTGAGCCTTCAGACACCTGCCTTTACCTCTTCTTCCTTATCTCAGAGAAATATGATGCACACTATGCATAATAGGATATAAGCTCCACTTATTGGTGGTAGTGATTCCTTGTCATCTGTATCCTCTAATTCACTCATGTGGCTTCCCTATTTGTGCAACATATCTTCAAATAGGCACATGTGATCCGGTGTGGGCACACTCATTGTCAGTCATCTCTTCACATGGTGACTGCATCTCTATTCGGTGGAAGTCCTATTGTTCTGTATCCACATAGCATATTGGTGACCTTTACATCCTTCTCCTCCTATGTTGATGTGATTTAGGTACCATTTCGCCTCTTCATCACAAACAACAGCTCAAGCACCTTGCTCATCCTGCTTGTACACTAGTCATGAGCTTGTTAGTTGGCAACTACTCACTATCAACACAACACTTACCGGTTGACATCCTTTCCTTACTGGTGACAAACTATACTGGTAACCTATCCATTTCATCCACACAAGTCAAACACTAACTTGTGTACCGGTGACCTCAGTGATCATTCCTCTTAATGGTATTCTCTTCCTTACCTTATTAGTGTTCTGCAATGCAAGGTGATATCAAAGATATCTCATCCTGTGCTCATCCAAGATAGTGTTGCACATGCATCTCTTATACTGGTAGTCATCCTATAATGGTTGACATCAATGCCAACACTTATTAACAACCCATTCATTGCTCTTAGATATGTTATTTCTAGGAAGGAGGTTGTTGCACAATTTATCATCCTTGTGAATAGGATAGTCAAACATGCACTTAATATCATTTTGTCTTTCTTATACTTGTATCAATCATCCTACAGGCTAGAAATGTATATTATACATAGTGTTAGTGTATGCATTAGACCACACCTTTTCTATATTGGTTATGACTGTGAATTACCTTTTCATCAAGACACAATGTTATTATGATTTTGTGAGGTCTGATGCTTATAAATGCTGGAAGTCATTCTTTTATGATTGCCACTGTACTTTTCATTCCATCTCTGTCATTATTTGCACTGTAACTCTAATTTATCTTAATGGAATTGTCATTACTCTCTCTACCCATGAAGGCATTGTTATGCATGTACTTTGATAGTGTATTTGTTGTCCTTCTCTTTACTTTGAAGCTTCTATAAACTGACTCTTATAGAAATTTGAATCTTTATTATATAATTTTCTCTAAAGATGCTCTATCCTTGCATATTTATGTTCATGATTGTGCTTGAGGCTTTAAATTATTTGAGCTTATGTGACTACTAATGATTGTACAATAGTTGTTCTTATCATGGTATCATTTCCACACGGCTATCTTAGGCTTTTGACAGTCACATAGGTGCTTCTGATACTTTGTTTATTGCATAAAAAACTAAGAAAACTTAGTCATTTTGAGACCCTACCAGAGTTGTCTGGCCTTCTATCACATCAACATGCCTCCACATGGGCAGAGACGTTTCATTCATAACAGTGACCTTGAAGGCTCACTGTTATGGATGGTGGACCCATGTTTAGTGAAGACATGTTGTCATGTTAGCATGTTGGGCTCAACCCTTTTGGGAGCCTCATTTAACCTGACATGCTTGTATGACATAATGCACTATTTAATCCTTGTATCTGAACATGAAACAAACATGCTAGATAAAACATGATATTTACTGATATCTCATGGCATTTTTCTCTGCATTGCCTCCTTGTCTCTGATTCTTCCATTCTGATAGTTGTAGACGTATATTTTGATATTCTTGTGCAGATAGGCTATGTATTATGATGAGTTTGAGTGTGAAAGTATAGTTATTCTCATTGCTCTAACATGTTTTTCAATTCTCTTGCAGGTACTGATGGAATGAGAGCGGAAGTAGTTGAAGCTGGACGAGTAGATGAAGACTCAACCACTCCTTCAAGCTCAAGCTCATCATTCCAGACAATGATGGGTCACCCTATTGCTACATTCATTCTTTCAGTTTCTTACATAGTTTGTCTTCATGATTGTGTTATAATACATGTCTATAGCTATGTCAGCTATTCCCACGGCTTTTCTGGGACACCTTACACATTTTTTCATAATAAATAGATATTTCTATGCAATCTTTTGTTATCATTTGTCTGAAATACTTGTATATATGAAATGAATTTTGGCTTTAAACCATACTATTGCAAAATGAAGATTGTGTGAAAAGAATTGTGTACCTTTCTTCAATTGCACTGTGTAAGGCCTGTAATAGGCCACCAAAGTTTAGTTGGTGTGAAATTTTGGTAATAGTTACTACATTCTGGAATTCCCCTGTCAAATCTACCAAAATGACTTACTTTGATCATTAAAACCTTGCAATGTGCTGATTATCTTGTAAAATTGTGGGAAGTTAGTTTTCCATGACATATGTGAGTGCACCTGTCCAATTTTGTAGCTTTGGGATGAGGTTTTTGTTGGCGATGCATGAAGATTGCATTAATGAAGTATAAGTGTTGTCATTAATGTCAATTGTAATCGGTAGTGATGCAGTAATGCAACCGGTAGTTGAGAAATGAAGGAAATGGGTATTACTATTGAAGCAGAGAGATCAACCGATAACCCTAACTTGTTGATATATCAAACCCTAACCCATGGATCTTGGTGAATCGGTTGTGTTGCTCTATGATCGAATGGTGATCGGAGATGATTATGCCACATATGCATGATGCATGTGATGAGTTTCAAAGTAGTTTTGGTGCGTAGAGATAACTGTTTTATCTTGGGAATGAGAGAGTGCATTGCATGAAGTGGAAACCCTGTGATGAGTTACAGGATCCAATGTGCAATGATCCAGGAGCGGTCAAGGTTGTCTAGAACAATTTGCAATTGATTTCTATGTAATCTAACGGTCATGTTTGAACCGATTTGTTTGTAATCTCTATGAGATCTTAGGTTTTGTTATGTGTTACCGACCTATTGTTTTGCTTATAAGGTCGCTGACTTGTTTTGTAATGTTGTTGGCAATTTTGGTTAAGTGTGTCAGTGTGATTTATTTCTGAACCAGAAGGAGTATCTACTAAATTTGTGAAGGCATATAGGAACATAAAAAGGATCTGATGAAGCAGAGTAGTGCTATTATCATATCAGCAAAGACCATGTTGTTCTCTAACAATTACAACAGTTAAATTCCTTGATCGGGTAAGATTTAATAGGATTATTGTTTTCTAAATTCTCTAACCAATTGATCCATTAGCTTGGATTTGAAATCCTCTATTGAGGTTACTCCTAATAGGGTATTTCCTTTAACAGGGTATTGTAGTCAATCCCTTAACCGGATTTGTTCCTAACAGGACATTTTTTTAAAGCTTCTAACAAGGCTTGGCTCCTAACAGGGTGAACTTCAGAAGAGTTCAGAATACTTGTGGGTATTCATCCCCATCACAATTTTTCCCATTTAGGTTTCCACGTCAAAAATCATTGTGTGAAGTGTGAATGATTTTGTGGTTATGTTTTGATATGGTTAATTTGTTTAGCTGGTAAAGCCACTTAGATGTGTTTAAATGACCGAAAGTGATCTAAAATGTGCTATTACTAATGTTAGTAAAGTGGTTTGATGTTTTGGTTAAATGGTATATGAGTTTCAGATCTGTTACACTCAACCGGTAAACTTGACAGTGCACTTACAGTTTATAGTACAGTGTTTGAACCGGTTAGTTCAGTGACTGATTTATAAGTTGGGTTTGAGTTTGGTGAAATTTTAGTTTGTTTTCTATCTACTGATTCACCCCCCCCCCCCCCACCCTCAGTAGTTGACCAAATCATTATTGATTCATCATATCATCAGTTTCATATTCTTTCTAATTGTGACCTGGCCCAAAATACTCCCAAATGTTTTTCAAATCTGCAAAATCTGAGAGCAACCCAGTTCAACTTTCGGGCTCAAATGCATATAGTTTTAGTTTTAAGTCATTCTAAGGTCAAATGGTTTGAGAAAAAAAAATTAGTTGAGCCCACAAGGGGACCTAACATACATCATGGTATCATAAATGTTAATTGGCCTAGCTTGAAAGAATTAGATGTATGGTATTGGTATGCTCAGTTCAACTTCTCTGCAGAGTTCCATAATACTCATAAAGATTGCCATTGAGGTAAGGGAAAATTTTAGTATTTTGTCTATGCAAATTTGATTTTAAAAAATTAATTATTATTTAAATCATTTAAAAATTTAAACAATAAGATGCATAATATAATAGGCAAAGGTATGTTTGTACTCCATTTGTTTTTTGAGATTGCAAAAAGCAATAGTTTCCAGATGAAGGTGGAAAATGAAATTATTTAAATCATTTTTTAAAGATTTAAATATATTTACAATAATTAATAATTGCATCTTGTGTAATTGAAAATTATTGGTGCCATCCTTTTAAAAACAATTCATGCTATATTGATGGGTTGATCGAGGGGGAAATATGCTCCATCAACTTAATGGGCTCCATCAATGGTCAAATATGATTGACAACACTAGATACACAGCTAGCAAATTGCCCCTACCCAACCTCCTATAGGCATCCCTATCATTTGGCATCTTTGGCAACTCCCTATTATACGGATATAGATTTGGGTGCCCACACCTTATGAAATGATGGCACCCCCCACAGTTATGTTTTCTCGGAAAGGAGGAGGCAAGGATGGGCCCCTGCAGCCTCACGAGCCGCCCCCCTAGGGCTTGCAGGGAATTTGGAGAGCCCTATTCTTTTTAATAAATTTATAAATTAAAAACCCCACCTTAAATTATAAAATAAACCTTAATCAAAAATAAATTTAAAATTTTAATTTTAACAAACTTTGTCATCAGCACAACAAATATTAAATTCTTTAGAGCTTTTTTTAATGCAAGATGATTTTTTTTGTTGTTGGGTTATTGTGTCATGTGAATTAATGCAGGAACCAATCAATTTTTTTCCTTGCATTTTTTCTATACATTTGTGCAAGAGCTCAGGGGCTGGAGTATTTACACCATGATTGTGTGCTTGCAATTGTGCATAGAGATGTTAAAGCTAACAATATACTGCTAGGCCCTCATTTTGAACCATATCTTGCAAATTCTAGGTCTGTCAAGCTTATAGACCCATTTGATAACTACGCCAAGTCTTCAAAAAATGTTGTTGGATCCTACGGATAAATAGCTCCTTGTAATTCTTTACCCCATACTGCATTTCACTTCTTATCTTCCATTACAATCAAATTCTCCCTTTGTTGGGTATAGATGAGTTATATCATGCATTTATTGTTAGTGTTGGTTTGAATATTGATTGTCAACCTATAAAAATATACATTTCGCTCAGATTTGGTTATTCTTATCTTGCAAACATTGTTTTCTTACATCATTTGTATGATTTGAATAGACCAGAAGAGTTAATAGGTTATGCTTAGCATATGGGTTTTCTCTGATGACTCTATATGAATTTTTTTTTATCATTTTGGTGTATTTTGGTAGAGGATTTTAATTTTTGCAATCATTTTATTACTACTCCAACATTTGTTTCATTGTTTTATAGATATGTGCATCTTGTTCCTAGTTGTAGATTCATGTAAATTCTCTCTTTCTTTTCAATGTGTTGATTAAATTTCCCTATGAATACGCACCTATCATAAATGGTTAAATAATTAATCTTTTAATTAATTCTTATTTTGATTATCTTCCATTTTCCTCCAATAAAATAAATTTTTTTTATATAATTATATTTTATTTATTTTAAAGTATTCTAAATATTTTTTGGTATGAAAAAATAAAGGGTAAAAATTTGAAGTGTATATGAGCATTTAAGAAACTCCCTATGTTAATATAAAACTTCCTATATGTTGAATTGTAAGGATGATGTTTTCTTAATAGACTTTTAAGTACAAGATTGAAAATGAATAAGCATCTAATGGTGTCTAGAATTGTGTCCTCCATAATATGTGTTGGAGGTAATGACCTATAAAAAGTACAGATCCTACTAGACAAGTAAGCAATACAAATGATGTGGGAGCATCCTGTGGTGTAAGGGCAATCCTGCATCACCCAAAAAATAATCTTTTTTGTTTGTTTTCTTTTAATGTTTTTGTATTTCTGGATACCCATTTGGATGAATAAAAAATTCCAATTGTCAGAATTGTCTAGCTACTTTTTCTAGCCAACCTACTATTTTTAGAAGGTTTTAATTTGAAGACTGATAGAGCTAGAAATTCGCGGGAAGATTCAGAATGGAAAATTAAGCACTTTGGCGAAAGAAACGAGTCAAAATAATTCATGGTTTGAAAGTTATTCAAGTTTTAGTTTCCCCAAAAATTGATAAGAATCCTTTTGAGTCAGATTTGAGGCACTAAACAACCCCTAACGGCCCCAAAAATGGCAAGAATTGATGGAGAAATTCTTAGTATATTATTCACTCAGAGAGCTTTTCAACAGTTCAAACGACGCGTCAATCTGATCACCGAATCAAAAGTTATGGTTGCCGAAAGTTGGACAACTTTTTGAAAAGTTTCCAATTTTCGAATTTGGCTCAATTTTCAAATTTCCAATTTCAAGTTTTGGCACTTGCCTGGCAATTTTTAAATTTCAAATTGTAATTTTGGCTCCAAATCATAGGGAGGCTATTTAGGACCCATTTTGGGAAAATCTTGTAATAGTTTTTGGGGTTGGAAATTTGGATTGTAAGAAAAGGGGTTTTCTAGAAAATAGTGTAAGCTATAATGTGTTGCAGACTGTGAGGATTTAATCCTCCTGTATGTGATTGCATGTATTGAAATTGCTTTCAAATAATAACAAAATAATCTTATATTGTCTCATTTTTTGTGTTTTTTTTCTAAGTCTTGGGTTCTGCCCTAATCAATAAACCTAATTCTCCTTTAATCTATTTAATCTAAATATTCGTTCATATTCTATTGTGATTTTAAATGAAAATGAATTCTTTTATTTTAATTATTTTTCTCCTTCAAAAAATAATATATTTTTGTATAATTATATTTTATTTATTTTAAATAATTCTAAATGTTCTTTGATATGAAAAAAAAAATGGTTAAGTATATATAAGCATATAAGAAACCTTATGTATTATTATAAAACTCTCTAGTCAATTTATCCATATGCTAAAAAATAGATAAAGAAATCATAAACTTTACTATTTAATTTTTTAATAGATATTGGTGCATCTAATTTTCCACTTAATTTATAATCAATATTATTTAATAATATATAAGAAGCTTTGTCTAATTTAAGATATAGAAAAATTCAAAATTAGGTTTTTTCTAATTTAGATATCTATAAGATCTATGAAAAGGTGTTTTAAAAATATTATCCAATTATTTCTATATCGACAAATATTAAAAATTTCCTCATATGAAGGTGGTGAAATAAGGTTTGTCTCATTTTCATAAGTATTATCATAGCCCTAGCTACGAACAACATTCCCTTCTTAATTTAGTTCAAATTACAAATAACTAATTAATCAACTTTATAATTATTTGTAGGGATCTGAAAGCTAGTTTAAAGTTAGAAATAGCAAGTTGATAACAAGTTGTTTCCTCATATCACACACCAAAAATCAAGTAAATATGCTTGGAGTGTTTCTTCTTGAATCTCTAAACTACATTAACTTTCATGTGCTATCTAATTTTTATGATTTTTTAAAGAATTAAAAATTTCATAAAGCATCAAGTGGTTTAGTTTATTTTTTAGTTTGACAACTTTTTTTGTATGTTTTTAACTAATCATTTATTGCACCTTCTCCTTTTCATATTGTTGTCATCCTTTTGTCCTGCCATAACTTCATCACATGTTCATAAACATCCATATCATAAGTGATAGATATAAGGACATCCTATATCCACATACATGTACACTTACAATGTTATCCTATCTACAAATTAGGTTGTCACCTCCATAAATTTTTATCCTTTAGGTCTACACCACCATCATTGTATCCATAGTCACATAACATCTTCATGAACATAGATGTCCTAGGTTAGATAATCACTTATGTATCCTATGTTTGCATGCGTATATATTATTCTTCAATCTACAAATTAGGCCAACATCTTTATAAATATTTATCTCCAAAGTTAAGACTACCATCATAGTATCCATAGTCACGTAACATTTTCATAAAACCCTAATGCACACATCCTCATAACATGTTCTAGTTTATACACAAATTGCATAGAGAGTACAACTCAACAAAACCTACTAACCACACTACTAAGATGTGTTCAAGGTTTAGTCTAGATTTAATTTAATAATTAAGCATGTTACCTTTCATTATTTGTCATTTTTTATATAAATCAATATATGTTGTTGTATATGCATAAATAGTTATAATTGTTCTTTTGGGCCTAGGGATAAAAGAAACATTAAATCTGAAAACATGAAAAGAGTACAAAGGTTTACCCCAAAAAGGGGTTGTCAAGCCTACTTTCATGTTAGGTTTATGTATGGCAAACCAAATGTTGCAATTATCATGAATAATGAGTTTAGCCATCAAGATGAGAATGGTGAATTTTGTCATGGAAAAGATTACCCTTCTAGTGATCCAAGAACCAATGTTGCACTGAGACTATCAAATGAATATTAATCATATATTGAATCCTTATTATTAATGGGTGTGTAGATTGACACTATATGCAAACAACACTACTTAGATAACGGTCTAAAAAAGATGATAAATAAGAGGGATACATGTTTGTTGAGGAAAGATGTAATAAATGCATGGATAAGAGTGTGCTCCCTTCGATCACAAAAAAATGAAGATGATGCAAAAAGTGTAAGTTTGTGGCATGTAGAGGAGGAAGATAACTTCTTCTACTATAAAACACCAAACAGTGTGGAAATGTTTCATTTATCATAGCCATCCAAACACCATGGATGGGAGAGATGATGGTGAAACATTCACATCACTCAATTATCGCATCGGATTCCACATTCTCAATAAATAAATATAGTATAAGTAGAACAATGTTTATTATATATTTATGAATATTTAGTTATTGATTTATTTTATCTAAAATCTTAACTTATCATAGAATTTGTTCATGTGTAGTACCGGTTATATATCTTGCTTGTCTTTTATGAACAAGAGGCTAGCATACCTATTGCATGCTCCATATCCTCAAGAAATAAAGTTGAGGATATAAATGAATGGTTAATAGAAGTTTACAAAAGAGGAAAATAATGTAAAGAAGATTGTCATGTCAATGCATTCATGATAGATGATGCTACTATTGAGATTGAAGCAATCAGGTTTTATTACCCCTAATTTATATTTATGTGATTGTACTTATTTAATAATTGGTTTATAATAACATATTCTTTGTAATTTTTAACATAAATTAATTTCAATTTAAAAATTCATTTTATTATAATGCTACTTATGAACTTTAATAATGTAAATTGTAGATTATCTTTTGATTGTCGAGTACTTTTATGTATTTGGTATGTATGTAGGGCATGATTGAAGAATATGTATAGATAAGTCAATATTTAATTAAAATAAATGGATTAAGTTACATTATTGAACATCATAAGCTTGATATTATGTTTTATAATCTAGGTATGTCAGTAATAAGAATATTTCACCAATTATATTCGATAGATTAGGTGAGATAATGTATGCAATGAGTGACAATGATGAAGACATCACTAGTCACCTGATAAAAAACTTTATGGACGAATTCAAAGAAGAGAAGAAATTTATTGATTACTTTTATAAAACTTGGTTTCATGATGAGAATCGTATTGGTAAGATCACCAAATTATTATTTATGGTATCCATGCATTTACATTATTTAAGTTGTCTATTGTGTAAATGCTAAGACATCATTATGTTTGTTTGTATAGCGATGTGGGAAAAATAATTTAGAGGTTTTTCTCATTCAAATCAAGAAACCAATGCTTCCATAGAGTCATACCACTGCCACGTCTAATTGATCATTCTAAGAAATGCACAAGGAGAATGGATTGTCTTATCCACATACTTGTTCATAGGGTGGAACCTATTAGGAACCGGGAAGGACAACTGAGAGGGGGGGTGAATCAGTTTTCAATAAACTACAACCCAAAACAAATTATTCCAACTTAACACTCAGTGCCAGTAAAATAGATTAACAGTTATAGTATTACCGGTACAACTTAATGCATGAAACAGAAAGAGAAATAACATCCACAACACATGACACAAAGATTTTGATGTGGAAAACTAGTAAGGGGAAAAACCACGGTGGAAAACCTTACCCACAATTAGATGATACTATTGCAGATAGTAAGTGAATACAATAATGGGGTCTGCACATGAAGAAAGGCCAACCGCCTAGAGCTCACTGCTCAATCACAAAATTAGGAGTCACACTGACTACACAGTTGGATGATTAAATCCAATAACAATGTACTGCTTCAATTTAGCATCTTTAATGTTGGATTCAGTACCAGTTTAAGCTCTGTGCATGAGGACCAAACACCTTCATAACCTTTAACAACCCTCCTTCAACCTTCATATGATATTTTCATGATTTGCACAAGGATCTGCTTGTTTTCGCTCTTCACAATGATCTTCAATATACGCACACTCACACACACTTCTTCCAAATAAGATCTTATGATTATTTATACTAAACCTAAGACCTTAATCGTTAGGTCGGCTCCCAAAAGATATTACATTTAAATCAATTACAAAATAAGTCTTGGTACAATACAATATGTCGGCCTCGTTACATTTACACATTATCCAATCAATAAATCCTTTCCAAATCATGGTGTGTTGATCTGGAACAATTTTTCCTATGTCAGTTCATAACTTGGACCTATCTATCGATTAAGGAAAATATGTGAACCTAATCAGTCCAATATGAAAAACCCTAAATGCAAACATCCAATCCATGTCTTCGACATAACCAAATGATCTCTAGATGATAAGAAGTCATCATCAACTTTCTGAGCTGCCGGTGAAATATCCATACCAGGACCACAATGTGTTGGTTCATCAATAAACCAATATAACCAGAGTGTCAAATCAACAATGTAGACCTCTAGAAAGATAAGTGTTGACGTCAATGAAAAAACCAATGCAACACATGATGAAGTCATTCATAATACCAACAATCTCCCCCTTTGGAATTGATGGAAACACTAGATGGAAAAACATCTAAGTGCCAAAACAGAATGCCAACAATCTCCCTTAAATAGATCAACATAAAGTTTTGAGCCAAAAATAGAAACAGTATAACCAAAACCAAAATACATCTTCAAATTACAATGTTTTTCCATAGACATCTCTCCCCCTTTGACATCAAATGCCAAAGAAGTTAAAAATTAAAACATAACATATAGTTAACTACTCCCCCTGAGCAATAGCTCTCCTTCATCAAAACCGGAAAAAAGATTTTTCTATTAGTCCCTGTCGGTTTGATGCTAATTTGCATCATTTAAGTCTTTGTCGGTGGGGTAATTAACCCAAGATTCTCTCTGAGATATTCAAATGTTTCGTTAGGCAAAGGCTTTGTAAACATATCTACAATTTTCTCTTTAGTGTTCACATAAACCAATCTCAATTCATTTGCTTCAACATTTTCTTTCAGAAAATTATACTTAATAGAAACATGCTTTGTTTTAGAGTGAAATACCGGATTATTTGATATATTTATTGTTGCAGAGTTATCACAGTAAATAATTACCGGTTCATTACATTTTACCTTGATATCCTTCAACATTTGCTTGATCCATAATACTTGAGTGCAATTAGTTGTTGTTGCAACATATTCTGCTTCTGCTGTAGATAATGATGTGCAGGTCTACTTCTTGCTGATCCATGAAATTAATCTTATACCAAGAAATAATGCTCTACCAGTGGTACTCTTTCTATCATCCACATCTCCTACCCAATTTGCATTTGTATATGCACATAACTCAAAATTGTCATTCTTAGGATACCATAAACCAAGATTTGTTGTGCCTTGCAGGTACCAGAAAATCCTTTTTACTGCAATTTCATGATTTTCTTAGGATTGCTTTGAAATCTTGAAATAATACATACGGCATTCATTATATCAGGTTTGGTTTGTGTCAAATACAGTAACCCTCCAATCATATATTTATACCTTGTCGGATTTATAGGAGTTGAATCATCCTTTGATGTCAATTTATCATTTGTAGTCATATGAGTGCTTACCAGTTTGGAGTTTTTCATTCCAAATTTCTTCAAAAGTTCCTTCAAGGATTTTGTTTGACAAATGAATATAACTTTATCTGTTTGAGAAATCTGCAAACCTAAAAAAAAATTTATCTCTCCAATCATAGACATTTCAAATTCTTCTTACATCTTATTAGCAAAATCTTTGCATAGCTCTTCTTCTCCTCCAAAAATGATATCATCCACAAATACTTCAATAATGAAAATGTCATCATTGGTAATTTTGTAATACAAATTACTGTCAGCATTACCTTTGGTGTATCCAAGCTTTAAAAGATATTTATCCAGTCTAGCATACCAAGCTTTGGGAGCTTGCTTCAATCCATATAAAGCTTTTCTTAATCTGCAAACCATATCCTTATCATTTGTTAATGAAAATCCATCAGTCTGCTCAATGTAAATTTTTTCTTTAAGATCTCCATTCAAAAATGCACATTTTACATCCATCTAATAAACCTTATAGTTCTTGTGAGCTACAAATGCAAGAAATAGTCTTACTGCTTCAATTTTGGCTACCGGCGCAAAGGTTTGATTAATCAATTCCTTCTTTCTGAGAATAACCTTTACAAACTAATCTTGCTTTGTTTCTGATTACTTCACCATCTTCATTAAGTTTATTTCTAAATACCCATTTAGTTCCAATTACATTTTTGTCTCTAGGTCGGGGAAGTAATGTCCAAGTATTATTCTTTTCAATCTGTCCTAATTCATCTTCCATTGCTTTTATCCAATGTTTATCTTTACATGCTTCAACAACTGATGATGGTTCAACTTGAGAAATTAAACATACCTCTTCATTTGCCAATTTTCCTCTTGTCATAACACCTTGATTTTTATTTCCAATTATCTGATTTTCTCAATGATTCAATCTTACATACCTAGGTTTATTCTGATTTCCATTCATGGGTTGTTGTTCTTCAGTCACAGTTGAGTTTTTTGATGATGTCGGTGTGAGTGGTTCTTCATTTTGTTCAGCTGCAATTCATGCCAGTTCATTTATAATCATTTCTACTATCGGTTCAGAACCTATAGATCTTGATTCTCCTCTAAAATGTTCATCTATCTTCACATTAGTACTTTCAATGATTTTCTGCAATCTTTTATTATAACATCTATATGCCTTGCTTCTAGTTGAATAACCAAGAAATATTCCTTCATCACTTCTAGGATCAAATTTTCCAATAGACTCATCTCTCCTAATATAGCATTTTCTTTTAAATATTCTAAAATATTTAAGAGTCGGAATATGACCGAACCATAGTTCATAAGGGGTCTTACTGGTTTCACCTTTGATGTGAACTCTGTTGAAAGTATAAACCATTGTATTTACTGCTTCTCTCCAGTACATATGAGGTATATGAGGTATATTTACTGCTTCTCTCCAGTACATAATGCAGAAGGTAAAGAGTGTGCTGTATACTACATCTCTCGCACACTGGTGGGCTATGAACTCAATTACACACCTATTGAGCGAGCTTGCCTAGCAGTAATCCTGGCAGCCACTAAATTGCGGCACTATCTATTAACACACAAGGTACAACTCATTGCAAAGATTGATCCACTCAAGTATTTACTCAGCAAAGTAGCATTGACAGGTCGCTTGGCCAAATGGGTAATGATTCTAAGTGAATTTGACATTGAGTATGTGGACCGTAAAGCTATCAAAGGTCAAGTTATTGCAGATCAGTTGGCCGATGCGCCCCTCATAGGCGATCATCCTCTCATTTCCAATTTTCCAGATGAAGAGATATTCGTGATTACAGAAGCACAGTCATGGAAACTATATTTTGATGGTTCATACACTAGGCACGGCTCGGGGGCAGGTATTCTATTTATCACACCTCAAGGTGATAGCATCCCGAAGTCTTACAGGCTCACATTTCCATGCACAAACAACATAGCAGAGTATGAGGCCTTGATCACGGGACTCAGGCTAGCCATACAATGGAAACTAAAAGAACTACAAGTATATGGCGACTCACAACTGGTCATTCGACAAGCAACTGATGAATATCAGACCAAAGATGATAAACTCATGCCATACAAGCAAATGGTGGACACTCTAAAGACATCATTTACTACTATCACTTTTGAGCAGATACCAAGAGATCAGAATCGAGCTGCTGACGCTATGGCTACTATCGCATCTCTCTTAGATCTTCCACAGAATTCAACACGCTACGAGTTCTTGGTAGAACAGCTTTGGATTCCCGCTTATGATATCCCTGAATCTGAAACGATATGTCGCCTTGTTGGCTCCGAATCCCCATGGTACGGTGAGTTCTACACCTATCTCCGTGATCACACCCTTCCTCCCGACCAATCAAATAACCAACGAAAAACCTTCATTCGCCAAACTGCTCGATATACCATTATTGCTGAAACCCTATACCGACGTAGTCTTGATGGTACTCTCCTTCGATGTCTGGAACAAGATGAGATAACAAAGGCTTTGGAAGAGGTACATGAAGGAATTTGCGGGACTCACTCAAGTGGTCCATCACTAGCCAAGAAGATCATGCGAGCTGGATACTATTGGCCATCTATGGAAAAGGATTCCTACTACTTTGTCAGGAAATGCAAAAAATGTCAAGTTCATGGCGACCTAATACATGCACCAGCTCAAGAACTGCAACCAATCACAACACCATGGCCTTTTTGTCAATGGGGTCTTGACCTTGTGGGTAAAATCCATCCATCTTCATCCAATGGCCATAAATTCATTATTACCGCCACCGAATATTTCACCAAGTGGATCGAAGCTGTTCCACTTACCCAAGTCACCGGCAAGCAGATCGCCTCATTCATCCTCAACTACATCATCTGCCGGTATGGTGTGCCCATGTCCATTGTCACAGATAACGGTCTCCCTTTCAAAAATCAGGATGTCCGTGAACTTTGTGAGAAATTTCATATCCAACACCGCTTTTCCACTCCCTATTACCCACAAGGCAATGGTCAGGCCGAAGCATCCAATAAAAACATATTGAGAATCCTAAAGAAGACAGTCAATGATGCCGGCCGTGATTGGCATGTTCAATTGAATCCAGCATTATGGGCATATCGAACTAGCATTCGAACCCCTATAGGTGCAACTCCTTATTCATTGGTCTATGGTGCAGAAGCTATCTTGCCTATTGAGGTCGAGATACCATCCTTACGAGTTTCCTTGCATAATCTCATCGATGATGAAGCATACAGAGTCTCACGCCTTCAGGACTTAGAGTTACTTGATGAGAAGCGACAAGCTGCATACAATCACCTCAAAGCCTATCAGCAGCGCATGAGTAGAAGCTACAATCACCGAGTTAGATCTCGTACATTTGAGGTAGGCGATCTTGTTCTACGAGAGAATCCTCGCAACCAACCAAACAGAGAACATCAAGGCAAGTTTGAATCAAACTGGTTGGGCCCATATGTTGTCACTGCTGTATTCGGGTCTGGGGCATATCAGTTGGCTACTTCAGAAGGAGAACCACTCGCAGACCCAATCAATAGCATGCACCTCAAAAGATTTTATACCTAAAGGTGTACAGAGCATCAGGCTCCCCTACATATCAGAAAAATACCAAAAACATTCAGAAAATGTCCTAAAGAAAATACAAAAACATTCAAAAAAGTAAAGAAAAATCATGCATCCAAACGGTGAACAACCACTTCGGTGGCACCTTGGGTAAAGTGCGATGGTGAAAACCTGGCAAACAGGCGCCACTCGTAAAGGCAATGGCTCCAGTATCTTTCAGGCTCGTTGCGATCACATTCATACACACACCCATCCATCCATCCCAACCATGGCTCGTTATTTGATCTGCAATTAAGAAAGTACTCCATGCGTCTAGCATCCCACCTTTTCATAGTTAGGTCTACAAACTGGGGGCACTACCCTTAACGTATTGATGGAAGTGGATTCTACATTGTCTTATATATCATTACGCTCTTCATTCAGGCAATCATCAGAAAATACCAAAAACATTCAAAAATGACTCACAAAATCCAAAAACATTCAAAAAAACTATTACACAAAATCCAAAAACATCGAAAAACCCATCAAAAATCACACAAAAACATGGCAACACCTTGTACATATTCATCCAATCAGATGCAAAACAAACATTGACAAACTACTCACACAATGACCATTTACCAATCAAACCAAAACAATCGACATCAACAATCCAAACCTGTCTTTAACCAAGGATGTATCCTTCCTTACCAAAACAAAGACAAAATGACGTTTTCTTTGACAAGAAAATTCTGTTAAGCTATCAAATGCTTGGTTGATGTGTGAGTACAATCATTTGTTTATCTGTATCAGGATCTTTCAGCATTGTTTTGTATCATTTGCGCATTATTTCCGATGAAGTTCTGGGGCATGTACTAATGGTGTCTACGTGGGAAGTTCACCAAGCTACGTGATCTTATGCAAAATGCAGTCATAGATCACTACGGCTTGCTGACTACAGCGTATACCTCGACCATATGGCCATGAACCATTACCAAGGATCCTTATTCTTTATTCTTTATGTAAATATGCTGTTTGGTTGCAGGTACAATGCGCATCCTTTGGTTCCTCTTCCTCCAAATTGGATAAAGGTTTTATCTCTTAGTACGGTATGCACTTGTCTCAGGATATGATCAGCCTAAGATCAAGGAGGACGATCCAAGTCATGCATGAAAGGAGATAATCCTTGTCTGTTCCGCAAGCAATACTCTGGTCGACTTGATCCATTATATCAAGTCGCTTGTATTAACTTGCTATATCAAAATCCATGTAAGAAATACTTAGGTCATCTTGAATCATTATGTCAAGATGCTTGTATTCTCTTCCAACATTTTAAAGCTCAATGATGAAAATAGAGCACTATGGATCGTCATCTCATCTCATCTGTATATATTGCATTTCGTTGCATTCCACCCATCCATACACTCATAATAGCTACATATCATGCATACATAGTCATAATAATGCATACTCTATTTTCCTCTTCTTCCATAGGAATGAGTCATAGGTTTTCCCTTTCTTCTATCTAACATCGAACCCATCCCCCCCTCACCCTCCCTATCTTGATCATCAGCATCACATACCTACATCGTTTCCCAATCAACCTAATCAAGCCACGTTCATCACCATCCATCTCTAAATAGGAGGGATTGTGTTTCCTATCCTAAGTCATCCAATAAGCCAAGCAAGTTACTCTGTCTGCACAGGTACATTGACTCACACACACCTAGACTATCAACAGATACTCTGATCAAGTATCTTCGGGTCTCAATAGGTAATCGATTATGGCAAACCTAGACTACATCAGGCATTTATCATAATGACCTAGTCTCAACGGGGCTGCCATGATTCCCCACAACCATCCATCACATGAACACACTATCAATTGATCAACCAATCAAACACAATCCAACGGACAATTACATCAATTGTCTACGTCTCAACGAGTATTTTGCTTCATATACCTTGACTTCATCGGGCAATTACATCAATTGTCTAAGTCACCAACAGGTCACTTTGATTCACTTACTCAGACTTTATCATGTCCAAGCAACCAACTGACATCAACTGTCACGCTTTGACTTGACCGGGGCAATTCAACCGATTGCACCAGATTGTCCAACCAATTTTGATCAATTGTATAGCATCAATCCAAACCCCACCCTACATCTTCTATGTATCTCTTGCATGACCTCAGGGTACTCGCTGGCTTGTTGTTTCTCCGTATTCACTCTATTTTTCTTCCATTCTTTCACTGTTGTTGCTAATTTCTTCTATTCTACCTCCCCTCCACTTCTCATTCTTTTTCGAGAGATCACCCGATTTTTTTGAAATTTTTCGGCTCATCTCTCGAGGGGGCATACCACCCATTAAATTTACATTTTATGGGGCATTTCTTCACACCTATTTTTCTTTCTTTGAAACGATGCGATAAACTGCACCGTCTCAAAGAGGGGCAAATGTAGTCACACAAATCTGTCCATGTTAATTAAATGAATATTTCGTATTTATTTGATTAAAAATCCACTAGCCACCAATTAATTAAATTAATATTTAATTAATTCATCCCCAAACATTCTTCTATTAATTAAATAAATTATTCGATTTATTTTAATTAATTTATTAAAATCAAATTCCAATCAATTAAATAAATAAAATCAATTTATTTAATTAAATCCCCCTTTTCCTCTTTTAAATAAATTAACATTTATTTAAATCATTTAAAAAAACCCCCCCACTTGCATTTTCCTACAAATGCAACTTGCACATATTTATTGAAATAAATGAATTTTTATTTTAAATAAAATCCTATTTTCCCTCACCCACCAAATCCACTTGCAAAATCTAATCACCTTCTAGATTCTTCTAACCCCTTCCTAATTAGCCTAATCCATCCCCTAATTATTGTCACATTCCTAAGCAAAATGGAGTCACTTCTCAAATGGCCCAAAGTCTTGGATAACCATTGAAGGTTTTCAACCTTCAACCACCAAAAACCCCAAAGTCTTTGAAAACCATTAAAGGCTTCCAACTTTCAACCACTTAATTCCCCAAAGTCTCCAATAACCATTAATGGTTAATTCAACCCTCCCACATGGTTAAAACATTTGTTTGACTCAACCTCTACCCAACCACAAAGGTCTCATCAAGCATTTAATACTTTGACCATGATTATCTCTTAATCATTTGCACAAAGGTTTATCCTTGGATTAACTCCTAATCCAGTGGGTAATCCTAATTTAGGCTTGACCCTTAGCCTTTAGATAACCATGAGGTCTTCTCAGGCCTTTAATGCCTCCAACCTCTTCTTTCAACCCAATCCTGTGTTGACACTTGTCATTATTTTATTGGTGCCAATTGTGCACATGGATCCCCAACTTTCAAGCTTGACCCTTGATTAAACCTTTCAATCCTGGCCATCCATTGCTCCTTTTTTCCTATAAATAGAGCCCATTCCTTCATAATCCAGATCCTGAAAACTTGTATGCATTTAGACTATAGCCATTTTAGAGAGCATTTAGCATAGCATAACTAAATCTTGTCTTTTTGGTAAAATCAATCATTTTAGCATTAAAAATAGCTTTTCATTTCATGTTTGGAGCTATTCTATAAATCTCAATCCTCCATAAGCATCCATAGTGCAAAAAGCTGCTGAGAGCTACACTATTTTGGAACTTGGAGAGGAGAGGAACAAGGGAGAAGAAGCTAAGGCCATGCTAAGAGGCAGTTGGAGATGTCTCATGATCATTTGTTCTATTTATTAGATATATTTAGCATGTTTTTAGTGTCTCCTTTGGAATGCCTTCATGTTTTAGTTTTTGATTGACTAACTTTAACATCTTGTGTGTTTTGTGTTGATTGATCTTGGACTAACATTGTGCCATTTAGGAGGGCATCAATTAGCATATAGTATCTATCACCTTAAGGACTTCTTGCTCTTTGGACCACATAAATCAATGTGAATAAATCAAGAATATTATTAGATCTCTCAAAAATGCTCTTAAATGTTGTTCTAACTTGCTTTCCCATTTGACATTCCTTACATACCGGATTATGAGGTTTCACAATCTTAGGTAAATCCCTTACTGCCTTGGTTGAACTGATCTTTACAATGCAATCAAAATTTAGATGACAGAATCTTTTATGCCATAACCAACTTTCATCAATCTAAGCAATCAAACATGTCTTATCGTTGGTATTCAAATGAAAGATATTACCTTTCGTCCGATTACCAGTTGCAATCTCCAATCCAGTTTAGTTTATGATTTTGCATTTTCCATTCTTGAATTGTAATTGAAATCCTTTTCCCAATAATTGACCAGCACTCAAAAGATTATGCTTTAAACCTTCAACATAATAAACATTGTTAGTATTGTGCTTACCATCCAAAGATATAGTGCCTCTTCCTTTGATTAAACAAGCTTTGTCATCTCCAAATCTTTCTAGACCTCCATGATATTCCTGTAATGATAATAATTTTCTTTTATCACCAATCATATGATGCAAGCATCCACTATCAAAAATCCATTCATCCTTTTCTTCAATTTTTGTTTCTAATGCCTGCTCTACCAGTTTGATAATAGGTGTCGGTTGATCTTCTTTTATTGCAACAAATGTCCATCTACTATGTGTTGGATCTTCTTCAAAATCATCTGTAACACCTTCATCTACATAGTAACATGACTTATCTCTGTTTTTCTTAAATTTGTATCTCTGATATTCAAGGTTAGGCTTATATGTTGTCTTTGCCTCATCTCTTAGTTTGGAATGTCTTTCAGGACACCTAGACATCATATGACCAACTTTATTGCAATTAAAACATTTGAAAGGTGCTTTACCTTCATACTTACTTCCTACTGGACCTTTAGGCATCTTCCTTGCAAATAGTGCTTAAATTTCTTCAAGTTCTTCATTTTCTCTTCTGATATCTTCAAGTTATTTTGCATAAAGTGCTTTCCAATCAGATTTGTCAGATGATGATGATGATGTTGATCCTTTGAAGGCTATATCAGTCTTGACTATAGCAACAGGACCAAATTCTTCAAGCTCAAATGTTGGAAGTTTTCCAACCAAAGTATCTCTAGATACTGATGTATTAGGCATTGTTCTCAACTCATTAATAGTTGTCACTTTCATTTTGTAAGCCGGTGGAAAAGCTCTTAAAACTTTAGAAACAATTTCATCTTCACTTAAAGATCCTCCACAACATTGTATTCCTAAAACAATTTCATTAACTCTTTCTATAAATACAGAAATTCTTTCATCCTCTTCCCTTTTTAAATTTTCGTACTTGGCCTGGTAACATTCCAGTTTTGCAATTTTGACAGTGCAATCTCCTTCATTCAGTGTTTACAGTTTATCCCAAATAGATTTTTTTGTAGATCTGTCTGATAATCTAATGATTTGCTAATCTGATAATGCGCTCAGAAGTTCTTCTCTTCCTTTGCAATCATTCTCCAAGTCTTTAGCTAAGGTTGGTGGATTAGGGTTATTTGGATTAGGAGCAACATAGTCATTCTTTGTAACATCCCATATATCTCTTCCAATGCAATTCAGATGTGTCTCCATTCTGATCTTCCATATACCATAGTTAGTTCCATCAAGTTTGGGACTATCCTTCCTGAAGATATTTGCTGCCATAGGATCTCCTCAAGTTATTAGACTTCTGCAAAAAGAGGACTAGGCTCTGATACCAACTGTTAGGAATCGGGAAGGACAACTAAGAGGGGGGTGAATCAGTTATCAATAAATTGCAACCAAAAAAAATTATTCCAACTTAAAACTCAGTGTCGGTAAAACATATGAACAGTTATAGTATTACCGGTACAACTTAATGCATGAAATAGAAAGAGAAACAACATCCACAACACATGACACAGATATTTTCATGTGGAAACCTAGTAAGGGGAAAAACCACGGTGGGAAACCTTACCCACAATCATATGATACTACTACAGATAGTAAGTGAATACAATAATGGGGTCTGCACATGCAGAAAGGCCAACCGCCTAGAGTTCACTGCTCAAACACAAAATTAGGAGTCACACTGACTACACAGTTGGATGGTTAAATCCAATAACAATTTACTGCTTCAATTTAGCATCTTTAATGTCAAATTCAGTACCGGTTTAAGCTCTGTGCATGAGGACCAAACACCTTCATAACCTTTAACAACCTTCCTTCAACCTTCAGATGATATCTGCGTGATTCGCACAAGGATTTGCTTGTTTTCGCTCTTCACAATGATCTTCAATATATGCACACTCACACACACTTCTTCCAAATAAGATCTTACGATTATTTATAGTAAACCTAAGACCTTAATCATTAGGTCGGCTCCCAAAAGATATTACATTTAAATCAATTACAAAATAATTCTTGGTGCAATATAATATGTCGGCCTCAATACATTTACACATTATCCAATCAATAAATCCTTTCCAAATTGTGGCATGCTAATCTGGAACATATTTTCCTATGCTGGTTCATAACCTGGACCTCTGTCGGTTAAGGCAAATATGTGAACCCGATCAGTCCAATATGTAAAACGCCAAATGCAAACATCCAATCCATATCTTCATCATAACCAAATGATCTCCAGATGATAACAAGTCATCATCAACTTCCTGAGTTGTCGGTGAAACATATACTGGTAACTATGCATAAGCCAATATCCATACCGGGACCACAATGTGTTGGTTCATCAATAAACCAATATAACCAGAGTGCCAAATCAACAATGTAGACCTCCAGAAAGATAAGATTTGACATCAATGACAAAACCAATGCAACACATGATGAAGTCATCCATAATACCAACAGAACCTTTCTATAAAAATAAAAAATATTTGCAATTATTCGGGTTCTTAACTAACTTCAAGAAGGAAAGATATTACAAAATTGATTTAGAGAGATCAAAAACAATAGCAGATAGAGATTTTTCTCCATATGATCTCCTCACCAACACATATAAAATAAAAAGACAAATAGATTACAGACCACCTTGAAGCATTTAATATGTTGGTTTCTCAATTGGCATCTGTTGGTGTTAAGATGGACGAAGTGGAGAAATGTCAGATCTTTCTTTGTTCTTCGTCAAATTCATGGGATTCTCTTGTTATGGCTGTAGGTAGTAATTTTATTGTTTTGAATTCTAAAGATGTGGTGGGTGCCCTACTTGGTGAAGAGATACGGAGGAAGGTATCCATTAGTTCGAAGGATTCCCTAACTGTTTGTGGAAGACATAAGGTAAAAGGAAAGAAGAATGAGAAGTGCAGTAAGTCCAAATCCAGAGGGAGATCAAAATCTCCTGGAAAGTCCAAAGTCATTTGCTGGAATTGTGATAATTTAGGTTACATCCGTAAGGACTGCATGTTGGAATCAATTAACACTGAGAGGGGTGGGTGAATCAGTGTTCTGGTATTTACAAATTTGTTAATTCGATTCTTTAACCACTAGATGCACAAGTAAGAAACTGAAATGCAGAAACACGAAGAAAACAATCACATAAGGTCATAACACCAATATTTTTATGTGGAAGCCCAAAAAGGGAAAAAACACAGTGGGATTGAGTACCCACAATATTATTATACTATGGCCAGTAGTATAACAATATTGCATGAGGGAATGCGTATGCATTCAAGCACACTGCCCAGAGCTCACTGCTCAATTACAAAAGGGCTACAACCCAGAGGAAGGCTCACTTCCTTATAGGATAATTCAAAATGATTACAATGAGTAATGAATTGAAGAAAAGAATCTGATCATGCCAAAGAACAATTTTGATTAGGCACAAAGTAATATGTTGTACTGTTCTGGTAGACAAATCTGTTATGCCCTACTACTGATTATTAAATCAACAAAACTCAAGGTGCGCACATGAAACTGCACTCAATCACTCCCAAAATCATCTCCCATCTCATATCAACACACAAAATCATTAACCAAGTTGATCTTATATATCCGCACTAACAAAATTGATCTTCAACAAGTCAACTTCTCAAAATATCAGAATATGAAACATGTAGCTTAAAGTCAGCTCAAATCTTCACAAAACCGTATTTTGGATCCAAAACATATGATCACACACTTTCCATAAGATGGTCCAATTACCTCAAACTTACCAAAAATCACTAAAATCGCCTCAAAGAATCTAGTCCACATGTTACACCATCAATAATGAAGATACCCCTATTTTACTACTCTACCGGATACCAGACCTTCTAACATGCATAAGAAACAACACCGAATGATAGTATTACATGATAATATGCTTTTCATTCTAAATAAACTTAACTCGGATGACTAGAACCAAAAACACATCACCGGATAAGAGAAATTCTCACCAACACTATACACTAATTATCACTGACGGACTTATGAAAAAACTTTCTCAAGACATCCGGATATCCCAAACTCCATACCAAATAAGATCAATTAGCTAAGTTTCCAGCAATGACAACTCCTAAGAAATCTCATGCACCAGATATCATCAATCTTCACCAGAATAGTGTCTTATGCCAACACTGCTAAGAAGAAAAAGAAGTTTGATTTTGATTCTGAGTTTGAGAAGGAAGATGGTGATGCATTCATTGTAGCTTTGGCTACTCATGCAGGTGATGATGCATGGTTAATTGACTCAGGTGCATCTTTTCATATGACTTCCAATAAAGATTGGTTTTCTAAATATGAAGAATTTAATCGATGCAAGGTGTACTTGGGTGATGATTCACATTTAGACATTGTTGGTCATGGTAAAGTTAGGATCAGGTTTCTTGATGGTAGAATAAAAAGTATTAGCGGTGTGTTGCATATCCCTGGATTAAAATAAGATTTATTATCTATGAGAAAACTGATAGATGTGGGTGTGCAAGTAGTCTTTTATGATGCAGGATGTAACATGATTAAGGTTGCTATGGTGATTGCTAGAGGTGTTAGGTTTGGCACTTTGTATAAGCTACAGACATACATTGTTGAGTGTAATAGCACTTCTATTAAAAGTAAATTTGTGGATATCTCATCGGAAGATTTGAGGGTTTCACCTTCAGTGGATGGACATGGCTTTTGGGTACCTAAGGGTACTCTTTCTTTTGAAGGAAATTTACCTATTAAGAAGACTATGTTATGGCACCAGAGACTTGGCTACATTGGAGAAAAGGGTCTAAGGACCTTGAAAAATAAAAAAATTGTTGAAGGTTTGAATGATTGTAATCTTGACTTTGATTTATGTGAGCATTTCATTTATAGAAAATAAAATTGTGTTATGTTTTACTTGAGTTCTCATAAATCTTGTGATGTTTTGGATCTTATTCATTCTAATGTGTTTGGTGTTATAGATGTTCCTTCCATTAGAAAATCCACATATTATGTTTCATTTATTGATGATTTCAGTAGAAGGACATGGGTATACTTTCTAAAGAGTAAATCTGAATTTTTTCAATCTTTTTAAAGAATTTAAGGAAATGGTTGAGTTGCAAACTAGAAAGAAAATTAAATGTTTGAGGACTGATAATGGCGGTGAATTTTGCTCTAATGATTTTGATAGATTCTGTAAAGGTTATGGCATTAATATATTAAAGACAACTCTGTATTCTCCACAATAGAATGGAGTTGCAGAAAGAATGAACAGACACTGATGGAGAAGGCTAGGAGTATGTTGAGTGGTGCTGGTCTAGAACAAGAATTTTAGGTTGAAGTTGTTGCCATTGCTTGCTACCTGATTAACAAGTCTCCCACATCAACTCTTGGTGATAAAATGCCTATAGAAGCATGGTCGGGTCACAAGCCTTCATTGAGACATCTTAGAGTTTTTGGTTGTGAGGCATATGCATATATGCCAAAGGAGAAGCGAACGAAGTTGGAAAACAAGGTTGTGAAATGTATCTTCATCGATTACAATTATGGTCTGAAAGGATACAAGCTTTGGGACATTGTCACACAAAATCTAATTCATAGTAGAAGTGTTATTTCTAGAGAAATTAAGTCTCATTTTGTTACATGGTAATTAGAACATACTAAAGAAGAAGATGTGATTCAATTCCCTTCTACGCCTAAAAGAGTTGAATCGAGACCACTTGATAGGAAAAAAGTTGAGGAGAGCTTATCTAGCTTTGAATCTTCAGAAGAGAAGGAATAACCTCCAACTCATCTTGTTTGAAGGTCTACAAGACATAGACAACCACCTAAAAGGTATTCACCTGATGATTGGAGATGTATTTTTTCTTTGGATACTAATATGGATGAACCTAGATCTATAGAAGAGGCATTAGGTATGAATGATGCAGACTCCTAGAAGATTGCTATGGAAGAAGAAATGGTAGCTTTGAAAAAGAATGATACATGGGATCTTGTACATTTCCTGAAGGAGGAAAGTCTGTTGGTTGTAAATGGTTTCTCAAGAAAAAGATTGGTTTATATGGAACCATTGAGAAGTATAAAGCAAGGTTGGTTCCAAAAGGCTACTCTATGGTTGAGGGTGTTGATTATGGTGAGATATTTTCTCCTGTTGCAAAAATGACATCCATTAGATTTTTTCTTTCTAATTCTATTGTTTATGATTTAGAGGTTGAGCAAATGGATGTGAAAATTTCTTTCCATCATGGTGATTTGGAGGAGGATATTTATATGACACAGCTAGAGCACTATGTGGTGAAAGGTAAAAGTAATTTGGTCTATAAATTGAAAAATATTTATATGGCCTCAAACACTCATATGATGTGGTAGCATAAATTTGATACATATGTGTGGAGTCTGGGATTTGAACATTCTAAATCAGATCATTGTGTTTATTATAAATCTGATGGTGATCATTTCCTGTGCATTGCATTATATGTTTATGATATGTTATTCATTGGTAAAGGGAGAGGTGTGATTTCATAACTAAAGGCTCGGCTTGCTGCTAAATTTGAAATGAAAGATCTTGGTGCAATGAAACACATTATTGGGATGGAAATTAGAAGAGATAGAGTGAACAAAAAGTTATGGCAAGGCCAGAGTAAGTATGTGAATTAAGTTTTACGAAGGTTCAACAAGCAAAATTGTAGACTATTATGTGTTCCCTTCACAGTTGTAATGAAATTATCTATTTTAGATTGTCCTACATCTCCATCAGAGATGGAAGACATGAGCAAAGTGCAGTTGGAAGTTTGATGTATGCTATGGTTTGTACTAGACCAGACATTTCCCAAGCAGTGCGAGTTCTTTCTAGATATATGTCTAATCTTGATAGAGTTCATTGGGATGCAGTCAAAAGAGTCTTCAGATAATTGAAGGGTACCTTAGAGTATTCTTTGTGTTATCATGGTAATTTGGTTGGAAATGTAATTTCTCTTGATATTCACAGTTATGTGGATTCAGGCTAGGTAGGTGATATTGATAGAAGAAGACCCATCATTTCATATGTGTTTACTTTATTTGGTGGTGCAATTAGTTGGATGAGTAAGTGATAGGTTGTGGTTTCTTTGTCCACTACGAAAGTAGAGCATATGGTAGCTACTCATGCTTGTAAAGAAGCCATTTGTCTTAAGAGACTGTTGTTACTACTTATCTAGTTGCCATTAGTTTTATATCTAAAGTCATTCTATATACTCTAGTCGGTTATTACTATCAAAACATTCAGTCGGTATGCACAGAACAGTCGGTTATAGAAGAAAGTAGTCACAGATCCCTGTATGCACCGAGAGTCTACTGAGTAACATTCCATGTCTACTAAGCAGAAATAATGATACACCGAGTTGATATACACCGAGTGAAATGTTTTACCAGATTCATTGAACCTAGACACACATGTGGAAACGTGTTACAAGATCGAGGAGCAAGAGGACCGTTATCACATTGGAAATTGCACTTAAGGATTGTGTATGATTTTGAGGTCATTTAACCAATGAAATATTTTGTATAGTTATTCATTTGATAAATCATGTTTGTAAGATCGAAGCAATGAATCAGATCACCGACATAAGAGATCTATTTATACAGCATGGATTAAGGATAAAAGTGTGATAGACAGAGATATACAGAGGTGTATGAAGCAAGACATGTGTGATACATAAGAAAGCACTAAGTGTTATGACTGTTACAGAGACACAGAGGTCACCAAGAAGGATTTCAGAGAACAGTCAAAGAACAGAGTAAATAGAAGGGTTTACCGAGTTACTTCATGGGTTACTGAGGTATGCTATAAGCAAGGTAATATTATTTTGAGCACATAGAATCTGCTATAACATTCCAGATGTAAAGTTGCAGATATTTGTAAAGATTTTATTGAAATATTTTGAAGTTGTAAGAGAAACCTTTAACAGGGTAAAAGACTCTAACTAAGTCTATAAATTGTAAAGCCTCTAACTAGGTGCAGCATTTAGTTTAAGTGTTGTAAAATCCTTTAGCAAGGTAGATCTAACAAATCTTGATACTCCTAACAGGGTAAGCTATCAGAAATAGCTGAACATCTAGCTCTAACCGAGCAACCTTTATTATTGCAGTAGTGAAGTTGTGGGTGCCATCCCCACCATAGTTTTTCTCTCTAACCAAGAGTTTTTGCGTAACCAAAATATATGTGTTATGGAGTGAATCATGTATGATTGTTATTTATTTGTTTTGGCTTTATGTTATGTTACAGTAGTTTGTGGTTTATGCATAACAGTAAAGATATTGTTGATAAAAGGATTTGAAGTACTGATTCACCCCTCCCCTCTCAGTACATTAGCTTTCCATATTGGGCCTAACAACTGTGTTCAGATATTGTAATAAAACAAGATGTAGTGATAGTTTATTGTGACAATCAGAGTGTGATCTACCTAGTTAAGAACCCAACAATTCATGCCTAGAACAAGCACACTGATGTTCACTATCATTTTGTCAGAGATGTGGTCAAAGATGGCAGAGTGAAGCTGGTTAAGGTAGAGACTTTGATGAATGTTGCAAATTCTTTAAATAAGGTTGTGATCATAGAGAAGTTCATATGGTGTTTGGAGTCTATGGGCCTTATGGCCCCTAGCAATTAATTTATTGTGTTGATACTCCCTTTTCTCTAGCAAGGTGTTTGACAAGTGGGAGAATGTTGGGAAAATGAAATGACCCCCACAATTTTTTTAAAATTTTACATAATAATTTCACCCATTAACATTAGCATGATGAAATATTGAGATCAATACATATTAGCAATTAGACCAGCCACTTCCACTTTTCAGCGGGATAAAGAAATAATAGAAATTAACAACTACTTATCGGTATAACTAGACAATTACAAATCCAACAAGACTGAAGTTAAACACGACAATCACTCAACCACTTATTCAGCGAGAGGACTAGAAATAACAAACTATCCACTAAATCACTTGTTCAATGGGAGGACATGAGTACAAAATGAAATATAGATAGGCAATAAAGATAGCCTCTTCCACTTATGCAGTGAGCAATACAAGAAATTTTAATGAAGTATGAAAATGGATTGTTTCAGTACTACTAAATGCAACCTTACAATAAGTCAATCTGCAAGATACTATCAGTACATTAAATATCCAACCTCTAATGGATACAAGAAAGTACTCCAAGAAGCTACAAACAAAAATACTAGAAAATACAAGCCAAAAAATGAACACTTTACTAAATCTGAAAAAATACACCAGCATCACCAAAAATCAAACCAACAACACTATGAAATTTGTAACTCCATCATACCTCCTACGAATGGCTCAAAATTAGTGGTGAATGAGAGATAGGAAGGGGATGCCCAAGTTCCAACCCACCAAAAAATCCAAGCAACCACAAAACTAATGTGTATTCCAATGTTACTCCAGCATGGTATGACCTGCCTGGAGAGGGGCGATCTACCTTAAAAATCCAACTCTTCATTTTAATTTATGAAACTTAACAAGAAGGAATGCCTAGTAGACAAAAATCCAATGAGCCAATACCTAGAATGAATAGGCAATCAAGCAGGGAGATATGAGAAAAAAACTGCTTCAGCCATGAACAAACCAACAACATACAAAAAAACACCAACACTCAAAAAACTGAAAATGTGATAACAAAATCCATCTCAATGTAGCTCAATCTATTCCTCTGAATGAGAAATAGGCTCTCCTATAAGCTAAGTGCTACCTCTCAAGCACAAAACTGGCACAAGCTAGGAAGTTGTCAACTTCAAAGCACAAGTCTGGCACAAATATGGCAACACTTTGTTACAAATATTCATGGATGTCCAAATGAGGAGTAGAGCCTTGTATCTATAGAAAAGATCTCCTCAAATTCAAATTCAATTCCCTCCAAATGGAAATCAAATCAAATCAAATCAAATGCCAACTTGGATGCCTAATGCAATATAATATTTGACTTTAGTTTAACTCACATATTCCTCCAAAGGGGACGACAACTTAAACAATAGTTTATAGATTTTAAAGAATATAATTTTTAATGATATATCTCCTAAGTGGAGGTCCAACCTTAAGTCTTAAAAATAATGCTTTATCACCAAGTCAACCCCTTAAGTCATAACATAAGTCACACGCCTAGGCCATGGGGAAACAATAAAAAATATTAAAAAATACTTTTTTCATATACTGAGAAATTGCCATAAAGAGTTGAAGGCCAAAAGTACTGAAAACTACTCTACTAGAAATAGCCTCTATTCCGGACCACTGAAACCTACCAAAAATAGCACTTACTAAAATAGCATACTGCTAAAAATAGTAAGTGTGTTCGAATGCATTTTAACCACATTCTAAGAAGCCACCGCAACTTACTAAAAATAGTAAGTCCAAAACAGTCTTTGAATCTAGTTGCATGTCACACCATTGCAAAGCTCTCTAAAAACCCAAAGAAATGAGTTGTCCTCGCCCCCACTTACTAAAAATAGTAAGTTTACCAAACTCCACTGCTTGCTATGCATGTACCATCATTGCGAAGCTTTCTAAAAACCCAGAAGGAATCTAGAATCAAAATTGTAAAACTCCAACATGCAAGCCACCAAAATTGCCAGCATCCTCCTAGAAAGTAGGAAACCCTAATTTCTTTTCCCGACTAGCCTACGAACGGGTCTTCGGAATAGGCTAACCGCCAACTAAACTAATTGCTGTTGAGAAGGGGATATTATAGTCTGCCCTCCCCAAGATTTCTTTTCCTCAAGCAATCGTAAGCCTGGATACTGCAAAATCTCCTCATTCTCCCATGTATTATCCTCCATAGGCAAATTCTTCCACTTCACTAAATACTCCTTGATTGTCCTTCTCAAAGAGCATTTTCTGAAATCAATGATCTCCTCTAGAATCAATGCCAATTTTCCTTCCTCATCCAAGGGAGGCAAATTAGAAGAGACAACTACATCATGACCAAGTGCCTTCTTGAGGCAAGACACATGGAAGACAATGTGAACTTTGCTACTCGTTGGTAGCTCCAACTCACAGGCCACTACGCCAACTCTCCTGGTGACTCTAAACGGCCCATAGAAACGTGGCTTGAGTTTCTCTGCTCCACTCTTCTTGAGATTAGATTGTCTGAAAGGCTAAAGCCTAAGATAGACCATGTCTCTAACCTCAAATGTGTGCTCTATACATTGTTGATCAGCGTACAACTTCTATTGATTCTAAGTAATTTGGAGGTTATTCTTCAATTCCTTCAAAATATCTTGACACCACTGCACCATATCATTTGTTTGTGGGGATTTTCTATCACCAAACATCAAATCAGCAAAGCTAAGAACCTCATATCCATAAAGGTCACTATAGGAGACTTCTTGGCATAAGATGTGGAATTCTCGGACATGGTCGCGGGGATCTCCTTTGCCTTCATACTTGGTGAATTTAGGGATCTCAAATCCCAAGGGATATGGTGCAACTGATATAGACGATTCATAAGGACAAGGGCAAAACTCTTCAAACGAGTAAGTTTTTCTTTTATTAGTCCTTTCTTTCATGTCCTTGATGATATTTTTCATGTCTTGAATTTCCTTGATGAGGTTTTATTGTGGGCTTTGATAATGATGAATTGTATTTGCCCCAAGAATTGGATGAGCCAAAGAAGGTGTACCACCACCAATATATTGATATGATGAGGAGGTGGGAACGTGGGATGTGATGACTGATATCGCTGGGGTTTGAGTGACAATTGGTTGTGGTCTGCAAACGGTTGTGATAGGATTGAATACGGCCCGGATCAAATTTCCGACATTGTTGGGAGGAAGGGAAGTTGGTGGAATAGAAATATGTGGTTGAATAGAAGGAGGTGGTATAGAAGTTTGTTGGAGAATAGATGAGATTGGATTTGATAGTGGTATGGATGGTAAGGAGGAAGAAGGTGGGATGGAGACCACAGTGGGAGGTACCGCGGGTGGCATTGATTGAGCCTGGATGATTGATGGGGCTGCAATTGATTGAGTTTGAATAGTAGGTGCAGCAGTTTGTGTGGGAGAAAGGTCTCCTTGTGGTTGTTGGGTGAGAGCGGATCTATTAAATTCAAGCGGAAGTTGAGCTCCATGTTTAAGGAGAGTTTTCAGAAGTCCAGTAGGATTGTGTTTAATAAACTTTTCCATCATCTCTTGGTTATAAGAATCCACTAGGAAAGTTTGCACTTCCGGACAAAGTTCATCTTGGTTAACCATGTCAAGATTTTGACTTTGATCTTGATCGCTAGGTTGCCCACTTTGTGTATGATCTTGTGTGGGATCTTCATATAGGACATCAATGTCCGGCATGCCATATTGTTGTTCAGCCATCTTTTTCTTTTGGGATCGAGTTGCGACCATACACAATATTTGTGATGAAAGGACTTAAGAAATTTGAGGATGATTGATGGAGGAGGTATAGTAGTGATGGTTTAGAAGAAATTTGATGAGTAGGTTGTCTTTGGTATGAACATGAAGGATCGATTCGAATGGCAAGTTGTATGAAGGGATACGACCACCCTGATTTGGACGATAGTTGGTGTTTCAAAGGACAAACTTGAATGTTGATGTAGATGATGGACTCTTAGCTTCTCTCTTAGGCTTATGAAATATGGGATGGACAAAGCTTTGATGCAAAAAAAATTTTGGACTTGGTGTGGGTAATGACTTGGACAATTGTTTGTGTCTTGACAAGTGTTTTTGCAAAGTGTTTGGGGATAGTGATGTGTTTTTAGTCTTCTCTTGGCAAGTATGTATCAAACAAAGCAAACACAGTGATCAAATGCATATTATATCAAAGACACTCATGCTCATATACAACATTCTTAAGGCTAGCAAGGACAATAGTCATTGAATCCCAATTGGTTTCCCATCTATGCTTACCCAAAGTAGACACTTAGATGCTTGACCCCATTGGCTCCCCTCCACGGCACTCACTTCTCGGGGCAGCCAAGCATCAATTCCCATGAAAACTCCTCATGGTGAACTTTGTGTCTCTACTAAGGGTTGTAAGAATATGGGCCGCTTCAGAGGTCCGACCTCCTGCACCAATGACTAGAAGGTTTTTGGTCACTATGAACAAGGTGTTTAGTAAGTCTTCCCGTTAGGAGCTACTCTTCGAAGTTGCGCAAGTGCAATTCAGGCCTATAGCCCAACAAAGCACCAAAAAACTAGTAGTCATGCAAGCGTGATTGAGATCTCTAAGATCCTACTAAGCACCCAATGTGAGAGTGAACTCTCATATAGCCCCAACCATTAACCCTTTCGTAGTCAATGGCCTATTTATTATAGTAAGTTGGGAACCCCAGGTCCGGGTGTACTCACTTGGGTCATTCCCCTCTTACCTTCTCAAAGAGAAAGTTGGGAGGGCAGGCCCGCTAGAGGTAAACATACAATCAAACAAGAAAAGGTTGGAGGGTCTGGATTTCTGATCGTCTAGTAAGACGAGAGCATACTTTCCTACCTTTACGCTTTTCTTAAAGACACATAAGACAATGGTTCATTCCATTTTAATTAATATCTAGGTGCCTAATTTAAATAAATGCATAATATTTGGTTGAATCAGCTAGGCAACCTACAAAACCACTTGATTAGTAGTTTGAAAAATGGAGTCTTCAAAAAGCGTCCTACAAAACAACTTGATTAGTAGTTTGGAAAAACAGAGTCTTCAACAAGCGTCCTGCAAAACAACTTGATTAGTAGTTTGGAAAAATAGAGTTTTCAACAAGCGTCCTACAAAACAACTTGATTAGTAGTTTGGAAAAATAGAGTCTTCAACAAGCGTCCTACAAAACAACTTGATTAGTAGTTTGGAAAAATAGAGTCTTCAACAAGCGTCCTACAAAAAACAACAAAATGACAAAAATATTTATTTTTTTAATTTTTTGAGAATGAATAGAAAAACATGAATAAAAAAAATTTTCCTAATGACCAATGTGGATTTGAAGAAAGCTTTGATGGGTAAATGGGGTTTGACTAGGTTTTTGCCACTTTTCAAGGGATAGGCAAGCGAAAAATGGGGATTTTGGAGGAGAGATGAAGGAATGGGAAAATTTGTCCAAGAGGGACAAAGAAGCAAAAGTTGGAGATGGATAATATGAGAAAAATTTGGAGGTGACTGGATAAAAGGGGAAGGAGTTACGACAAACCCTAAAAATAGAGAAATATGGGATTTTGGGCTTCAAAAAGTAGATTTTTGGGATAAGGCCTCCAAGGAAGGAAATGTGGAAAATGGCAATGCGGAGAATCTGGTGAAGTTTCGAGGAAAATGGAGTTGAGATAAAGAAGATATGAGGAAAAAACAGAAAAAATTTTACTTAATTTTTTTTTAAACCTTAGATTTAACAGAGCAGACAGAAACCCCAGATTTAATAGAGCAGAAACCCTAAATTTAACAGAATAAAAAAAAATGTCAAAGGTTCGGATTTCTGATTGTCTAGATAGACGAGCATAATCTCCTACTTTCACACTTTCTTGCGATCAGACAAATTATCTTTAAATAGAGCAGATAACAGGAAATGAAAAAAAAAAAAAAGAAATGCAGACTACAGTTAGCGCCTAAAAATTTCAGACAGATTAACAGAGCAAACAATAGCACTAAACAGATAGAAAAGTGTCAAAGGTCTGGATTTCTGATTGTCTAGATAGACAAGAGCATACTCTCCTATTTTCACACTTTCCTGCGGTCAGAGCATACAGTCACGCTAAACAGAATAGAAAAGTGAAAGGTCTGGATTTCTGATTGTCTAAATAGACAAAAGCATACTCTCCTACTTTCACACAGATTATAATTAAATAGAGCAGATAACAGAGCAAATAATAGATCGGATAACAGGAATTCAAATTCCCACAAAAATGTTCGCGCTAATCGCAGAGCTATCGTGCTGAAACTGAAACAGAAATAGAAAAAGAACAAAAACAAAAACACAACAGAAATAGAAAAGAAGTTGTTGCGCAGAAATACAGAGCCGCTATTCTAGAACTTGCAAAAAAAAAGATTTTTTTTTTTCTGCAGTCGCGCTATTCTGGAACCTGCGTCTCACAACTCACAAAAACCTTAAAAAAAACATTAGTTCTTAGGGACGTGGGTCCGATCGGGCGTGCCAAAGTGAAGAGGGGAAAATAGATTTGAAGGTCAAATGATCAAAACATAACGAAATAAACATGCAGAATGCTAAAATATCATTAAAAGACCATTTCACCTTGCTATTTTACCTTCTCCTTCGGATTGAGCTTGATGAAGTGAAGGCGCCCCTTGATAATGCTCCTCTTGATGTGCTCCTTTGATTGCTGGATGTGGATGGCTCTCCAATGTTGTGCAAAAATGGAATGGATTTGAAAAATGATAAGGATGAGATGATCAAGTTGCCAAGATGATTTCCTGGGCTCAAAAGGGCAGCATAAATTTACTGGATTTCAAGATGTTTTGAATGAAGGGATGGAGCCCTATTTTATAGGAAGAGGAGAGGAAAACGGATGGCTAGGATGAATTCGAGATGAAGGGCTAAGATTTACTTGTGAGCTCACACAAGGTCCAAGAGAGGGTGTGGAGACCAAGAATTATGCCTTAAAGGCATTTCGTATCTCCACACTCCACAAGATGCATTGGAGGAATTAAAAATTCTCCAAAAAAGGATATCATGGGGATTGGAGGAATAAAAAGGAATTAAAAATTCCTTGGGAGAGGGGATGCCTAGAGGAATGTGTGATTTCGAAAATCTTACATTCACCTAGGAAAAGAGCATTTAAAGCTAGTGGCTGGATGAAAAGAACAAAGAGTTGACTTTGTGACTAATCATGATGATTAACCATTAACGACTCATTAGGAGGGGGATTAGAGGAAATATTAGGTGGGATTAATATTTATAGGAGAATTTGACTAGGAGAGAGAATGAGTGGAGGGAATAAAAAATTAGAAGAATAATGTTAAGTGAGTTTAGGGAGTTTCTAGAAGAATGAATTAAGAAGATGATTTGTAGGAATCGTGTAGGTTAACTAATTAATTGAAATTAATTAGCTAAGAGGGAGATTTGTGAGGATTTGATTTGTTTAGAAGAATAAAGAAAGGGATTGATTTATTAAATAAATAAATCATATGCTATAGTGACAATATTAATTATATTTAATTAATATTGAGAGGAATTTGAATTAACATAATTAATTAATTAATTATGCGAGGAATTAAAAATAATTAAAATAATTATTTTTAAGTGTCTACAGTCCCTATCACTAACAATATTCTTTGGCAACCCATGTAGTCTAAACACCTCATGAAAGAACACATCAACAACTTGAGTTGTTGTAAATGAGCTAGTAATAGAAAAAAAATGAGCAAACTTGGTCAATCTATCCACCACAACATAGATGCAATCCTTGTCATGAGCTCTTGGCAACCCCATGATGAAATCTATCAAAATACTTTCCCATTTTTTATTGGGGAAAGGTAGAGGTTGCAACAAACCATTTGGAAGAGTATGATTATTTTTATTCATCTAACAAGTGTGGCACTCCTTAATGTAGCTCAACACATAATTTTTCAACCCCTTCCAAGAGAACCTATAAATCTGCCTATAGGTCTTGAAATATCCTTGATGACCAGCAAGAGGAATGTCATGGAAAGTTTGCAAAACCTTCTTATTGAGCTTAGATTCGGGCAAAAAAAATATCCTTTCCTTGTAGTGTATCAACCCATCAACAACCTTGTACCTTTCATCATGGAAATTACCCTCAATAATGTTGGTTGCAAACTGATTTTTGGCATAATAAACAAGCAACAAGTCCTTCCAATCAACAATAAGCTCACGCAAAGAGTTCAAGTGACTCCTTCTTGAAAGTGCATCTGCCACAATGATGTTTTTACCCTTGACATACTTGATGTCAAAATCGTAAGCTTGTAGCTTACTTGAACACTTTTTTTGCCTTCATTCAAATCCTTTTGGTGCATAGAGTGTTTGAGAATATTGTGATCTTTTTTGACAACAAATTTACTCCCCACCAAGTATTGTCTGAACGTGGCCAATGCATGAATGATTGCAAGCATTTCCTTGTCATAGATAGAGTAAATCCTTTCAACTCCTCTTATTTTTATGCTCTCAAACATAATTGGATGCTTCTCTTGCATCAAAACAGCACCAATAGCTTCTCTGGATGCATCACATTGCGGCTTAAAGGGCTTGTTGAAATTTGGTATTGCCAAAATAGGGCACGAGCTCATAATCTTCTTGAACTTCTCAAACACACCTTGTGCCTTTTCTAACCAAACAAAAGCTCCCTTTTTAGTGAGATTTGTAAGAGGAGCAACAATCTAAGAGTATCCCTTCACAAATCTCCTGTAGAAGCCGCAAAGACCCAAGAACCCCTTCAGATGTGTCAAGTTCTCGGGTGGAGGCCAATCAACTATTGCCTTAATCTTTTCAGGATCAACCTTTACTCCATATAAATTGGTGCTATGACCAAGCTAGAGTAGTTCTCTTATTCCAAAATAACAGTTGTACTCTTTGGCAAACAATGATTCTGCCTCCAGAATGTTGACCACTTCATCCAAGTGCTCCTTCCATGATTTGTTGAAGATGAGGATATCATCAAAGAAGATAAGCACAAACTTCCTCAACTGTTTTTGAAAGATCTTGTTTATATAGGATTGGAAGGTAGCAGGAGCATTAGTAAACTCAAAAGGCATGAATAGGAACTCAAAATTCCCAAAGTGGCATCTGAAAGTTGTCTTCTCAATATCAGATTCCCTCATTCTAATCTGATGGTATCTTGATCTGAGATTAATCTTAGAGAAGAAAACATCTCCATGCAACTCATCAATGAGATCATCAATCCTAGGTATGGGGTAATGATTTTTTATTGTTTTTTGGTTTAGAGCTCGGTAGTCCATGCACATGCACGAGGTCCTACCTTCTTCTTAATTAAAACCACTATAGAAGAAAAGGGGCTCTTACTTGGCTAGATGTATCCCGTATCCAAGAGTTCTTCGATGGCCTTTTCTATCTCATCCTTCTGCTTCTTTGAATACCAGTAGGGAGTAGTAATGACCGGCTTAGCTCCTTCTTCTAGTTCAATAATGTGCTTAGTCTATCTCTCAGGAAGTCTCCCTGGGGGTGGGCAATCAAAGACTTTACTCCTCTTGGTGATCAATTCTTGAATATCTAGAGGATAATGTCTCTTTTCTTCTATAGGATTAGATGGCATAATCTTACATTTTGTTTCCCATTCCACTTGATCATGATGGATCACCCTCTCCATCCTCTTCAATGACACAATATGAGGGCCTCCATTAGACATCCCTCTCAATACTACTTTCTTCCCTTCGGCCATGAACTTGAATTCCATTATTTGCATATTAAGAGTGATCTCTCCAAGAGATCGTATCCATTGTATGCCAAGTACTACATCATTAGTGCCTCCAATGCTAACAACAAAGAAGTCATTCTTGGCTTCATAATTTCCCAATGTCAAAGACATATTAGAGACCATCCAGTTGCAAGAGATGGTATTACTTTAAATCCATCAACTCAATAATGGAAATGACTCAATATTCTCCAAACATTTCCCTAACTCTAAATGATTCATTTTTATGGAGATAGGAAAGTTGAGTGACTACACCCCACCTTCTTGGTCATCTTCAAGTTCTTCTAGAACCTCTTTGTACTTACTTTCCCCCATATTAGTCTATTGTTCTGAATTTTCAAATTTTGATCCATTAGTAGAATAAGCTTCCATGTAGTGTGCATTGCCTTTACCATAGCACTTATGACCTGGGGCCCATGGTTCCTTGCAAGAGTAACATAGATTCTTCCTTCAGAGATCTTTTCAAAGCTCATCATCCATCCTAGAAGGAAACTTATTGGTCTAATTTGAAAATTTATTCTTGTCCTTTCGATAAAGGAAAGGCTTGGACTGAAATTTTGACTTAGGGGCAGCCAACTCCATGCTTCTTGATTTTTTAATGGCTTCATCCAGTTTTGGCGGATCAAAAGCCTTCACCCAGCCTTTCAAAGGTTCCTCCAATCCCTCCATTAAAAGGACTACTAGCCTCTTCTCTATGATGTTTGGCACCATCACAACCAGGCTTTGAAAATTAGCTATGTAGGCATTCAATAAACCTTGTTGTTTCAGTTGTGCAAGCTCTTGAAACTTCACCTCAGGATCCTTTGTGTTGAATCTTTCAATGAGCTTATTGGTGAACTCATTGTAGGTGATAATAAGTCCATGGCCAAGAGTGACCAGACCATAGTACCACCACTCATGAGCAGCCCCATCCAAGTGAAAAGTGGCAAACTTGATAGCATCTTCTTCCAGCATTGGTCTCAAGTACAAATAGTTGTCTAACTTTTGAGCCCATGTTCTAGTAGAACACTTATCACTCCCATCAAAGTTGGCTAGATGATGTAGGAGAACCTAATTGGCCCTCGAGCCTCTATGAGGCTAAATGTGATTTTTTTTGTTTTGAAGTATCAAAGGTGTAAAGAAGGTCTTTTGAGACCATTTGTGATGTAACAAGGTCATTATGACCATTAGATGTTAGATCAACTCATTATTGGGTTAAATTGTCAAAGTTACTCAAAAAATATCAAAATTGTAAAAGTTGTCAATATGTGTACAATGTGTCTCAATGGGTAGAATTTTATACCTAATATGATGTAATGGTTTTTTTTAACTTTTTGGACCTATTTTGATGATTTTTGGGTCATAGGAAGGTTTAGAATTAAAAATTGTCAAAGTTGCTCATATTCTCACAAAACTCGTCAAGCAACTTTGTGTTGAAAAGTGTAATTAGTTATGTGGTTGTTGAAACCACTTAAAAAATTGGTTTATTACATTTGGATGTTGGAATATGATTTAAATAAACCTTCCCTTGGCTTGTGAGGGGTTGGTTGATGATATTTGTAGAAAATCAATTAAAACTATTGAATTCCCTGCACTCTTCCTCAGTTTTCTGAACATTGTAGTCTGTTATCCATGTGTTTTCCACCATCAAATGATTTAATTGGCATTGGGAACAAGTTGGGGATTTAAGTGGCATGAATATAATTTCATTTCCTTTGGGTTTCATTAATTTGGGATCTGTATTTGAAAAGTTATTGCAGATTTGGTAAAATCAGTCAAAACCCTCCTTAGGGTAAACCAAGAGCAATCAAAATATGAAAACTTTTATATTTGTTATTGAATAAGCCCCAAATTGGGTGTATATTAGTTTTCTCTTTCATATTTATATGTGTATAGGGTTTCAAATAAAAAGAAGCACATGCAAACATTGATGGGAAGGACTGAAATTCTTGTCTCAATTTGTCATAACAGCAAGTGTTGAAGGGTTTGATCTATGAGTATGCAAAGGAAGTTTTTCCAAGGGTTGGTGTATATTTGAAAAAGTGTGTGGAGGTTCTATTTATGTGTATCAAACCTTATTTAACCTTGAACAAGCGAAAATGTCAAAGAATTAATTGACTATCCTAAAACCTTGTGTATGATTGTCATCACAAAAATAGTGGATTGAGTTCATGCATTTTGCAACCCAAGGAGAAGGTTTGTTGGTGATTTTGGTGTCTAATAAGGAAGAAGGAAGGATTCTCATAAAATTGGTTAATGTTTAGAATTTTATGTATATGAGATGGTCAAAGGGAGTAAGACTATTATCAAGGATTTTGTGACTGTCATAGTAGGACAGAATTATTGCTGCAGTGTCTCTATCTTTTAGGGTGGATGAGCGGGTTGAGTCAAGTATTTTGGCCATGGAAGGGAGTCTCAATAATATTTCCATGGAATTCCTTTGGTTGGGATATTCCTATTTGGCATTGTGAGTTGTGTGAGTAATCCATTGGTAGTCCTAATTGGGAAAGGCCTAATGTTGTTGGCCATTGAGTGAATCTATGGTGTTTGGTGTAGAATTTTTTGGTCTTGGGTATCAATGTATTATTATGAACTATTTGAGCATGCTACTATGGTTGGATGGAATTTTGATCAGTAGGAGTGAGTCCTTGGTGTGTTGAGGCAACTTGAGAGGGTTAGTAACCTTGTGAGTCCCCTATCCCTTTGTGGAGAGCAATCACCTTTTTTATTAGGTGAGTTGGGAGAAATAAATCTCCCCTAATAGTTTGATTTTCTTGGATGCTCTGCATCATATTGGTATCAGAGCAAGGAAGTAGGTCCCTGAAGAAAATAGTTGGGATTCGAGAGAAGAGTGAGAAAGAGGTTGAGGTAAAGATGCCTCTTAAGAGTGTGAGTACTGCTAGAGATTTGTAGGAGTTGAAGGAGAAGAATGCAAGGTTGCAAGAATCATACAATGTTGTGATGGCAAGACTTGAAGCCTTAGAATCTAATTAAAGAAGGAATGTTGATACAGGGGAAGTGAGTGGTGAAGAGGAAGAAGAAGAGGAGTTCCAAGAAGCACAAGAGGAAGAGCAGATAGATCCTAAGGAACAGAGGACAATCATATTGTTAAAGGCAGTAAAAGGTGATCAGTACAAGGCAAGAGTTGACCTACCTATGTATGGTGGGAATTTGAATGAATAAGAGTTAGTTGATTGGGTTGCAGCCATGGACACTTATTTTGAGAGTGAAGATGTACCTGATGATCAGAACGTCAAGGTGGAAAAGACCAAGTTGAAGAGGAATGCACTTTATGCTGGGATTATGAGCAAGCAGAGAGAAGAAAGAAAGGCAAAGCCAAGACCATATCTTGGGACAGGATGATTGCAAAACTTAAAGGTAAATTTCTTCCTAGAGACTATGAAGTTCAATTGTTTAAGAAATTGCAAGGTTTAAAACATGGGGATTTAGATGTGAAGGCATATACCAATGAGTTTTATAAGTTGAGTATAAGAGTAGGAAGAGATGAAGATGAAGTTGAAAAGGTGGCTAGGTACCTTGGTGGTCTTAGATTCAATATTCAAGATGAATTAGTTATTTCTAACCCAAGAACTGTGGAAAAATGTTTTCAATTGGCTATCAGGGTGGAGGAGAAGATAAAGAGAAGACAAGAGAAGTCTACAAAAGGAAAAGGCAAAAATGCAAGAGGAAAAGGAAATTTCTCTACAAGCAAATAGTATCATGAGGATCAAGAAGAATCAAGTAAAGGTAAGGAACAAGGTGTTGATACAAGAGGTGTATTTAGAGGTTCAAAGGGAAGATTTGGAGGAGGAAGGAACTCCAATGTCTTTACTGGTAGATGCTACAACTGCCAGGAGATTGGGCACCCAGCATTTAAGTATCCTGAAAAGGAAGGCTCCTCAACCAGTGGTGGTGACAGAAGAAGCGAAAAGAGAGTCCACTATGTGCAAGAGGAAGATGAGAGTGTTAACTCTCCACTTGGACGTGTTGCTCTTGAAGTAGGAGGGGAATCTTTGATGGTAAGGAAAACTTTGTTGCAAGCACCTAAGGAGAATAATATGAGCCAAAGAAGGAGTTTGTTCAGAACTTCATGTAAGTACAAAGGTAAAATTTGTAAGATTGTCATTGATTCAGGTTCTCGAGATAATATGGTGTCTAATGAGATGGTGACTAAGTTAAACTTGGATACCACATAGGGAACCTTATCATGTTTCTTGGGTTAATGATAGTCAAACTCTCTTAGTGAATGAACAAGCTTATGTGGACTTTCAAATTGGTGAATATAAAGATAGAATTGTGTGATATTTTACCTATGGATTGTTGTCATATGCTTCTGGGAAGACCTTGGAAATTTGATAGGAAGGCACTATATGATGGTTGTGAAAACACCTATCTTATTAAAAAGGATGGAAGAACATTCAAACTGACTTGTTTGCAAGAAAATGAGAAGGTGAAGGGTAATGCAAAGATGGTGATGTTTGGTAAGAAGGAACCTCTCAAGAGTGAGGAGGTTGAAGCCATTCCAAGGCTTGAGAAAACTAAGGCACCCAGATTGCTTGAAGGGGTAATGTAGACACCAAAATTTATCCACTTAATTAAATGAATACTTAGTATTTATTTGATTATTTAAAAATCGATCAACAATTAATTAAATTAATATTTAATTAATTCATCTTAACCCTCTTCTCCTATTAATTAAATAAATAATTCACTTTATTTGATTTAATTCACTTAAACCATATGCTGACTTTTAATTAAATAAACAAATCATATTTATTTAATTAAATGCCCTCTCTCACATTTAAATAAATCAATATTTATTTAAATCCCTAAAAAACCTCACCCACTTGCACTTTCTAGAAAATGCAAGTTGCACCACTATTTTAAATAAATAAATTATTTATTTAAAATCATATTTATCCTCACCCACTTGAAACCTTTAACGGCTTCCCTTGAAGTCTTCAAACCTTTAAAGGTTTCCTTCTAGAGTCTTCTCAAGCCTTCAATGGTTTCCCTTAAAGTCTTCAAACTTAATGGCTTCCTTCTAGAGTCTTCTCAAACCTTTAATGGTTTTCCTTAAAGTCTTTAAAACCTTTAATGGCTTCCTTCTATAGTCTTCTTGAGCCTTTAATGGTTTCCCTCAAAGTCTTCAAGCATTTAATGTTTTATCCCCTTTTTCTCATTTAAATAAATTAATATTTATTTAAATAAAATCCAAAATTCACATTCACATTCACATTTAAATAAATTAATATTTATTTAAATATCTATCCAAATAAAAATTGCACCATTTAATTTAAATAAATGATTTTATTTTAATTGAAAATCCAAAAATTCCTCCCACTTGCATACTTAAACCCCTTCTAGATTCTTCTAATCACTTCCAATTTAGCCTAATCCTTTCTTAATCATTGTCACATTCCTAAATAAAAGGAAGTTACTTCTCAAAAACCTCCAAAGTCTTCAATAACCATTAAAGGCTTTATGTCTTCAAATGGTTAACCTCTAAAGTCTTCCAAACCATTAAAGGCTCTTACATAACCATTTATGGTTAACTCACATTTAAGCTTTGGTTAGAGACTTTCCTCTAACTTAACCATCCTTTTGACTCATGGGTCTCTTCAAAGAATTTATTTCTTTGACTAAGGTAACCATTTAACCCTTGCACATTCATTTATCCCTTGGATAAAAGGAATATCCATTAACCTAACCCTAACCCAACCCCCTGGGGTAACCATCATGCCCCCTCAAGCATTTAATGTTCCTTATCTCTCCTCTCAAGCCTCCTCATGGTGACACTTGTCAACATGGGATTGGGTTGAAAGTCTCACATGGATTGAATATCTTTCAATCCTAACCCTTGTTAAGATTGCTCAATCTTAACCCTTCATTTCCCCATTTCTTCTATAAATAGAACCCTTCTCCTCAAGCAAAGGAGGAAGCATTAGAGTATTGTTACTATACTGGTATTATCATAGAGCTTTCTCATAGCATCACTATCTACACTTGCATAGCATTTTTTTATCATATCCAACCATCTTGAATCTCCATATGGCATCCATGGCTAGTGCTAAAAGATGGGAGCTACACTCATTTGGGACTTGGAGAGGGGAGAAACAAGGGAGAAGCATCGAAAGGCATCATGGAAGCATCTTATGGAGGCTCTTCTCCTTTCTTTTCTTTTGTTAAACTTATTTCATTCTTTTTTAAATCTCTTTTGATATGTTTGGAATGGTTTTTTAGTTCTTTGTTTTGGTTTTATGGTTGAAACTAACTTATTAACATTGAACTTTGTTGTTGTCTTGTCCCCATTTCCATAGCATCAGGTAATGATTGGGTCAATCATGTGTCCGCTTGTGAAGGACAAAATTTGTGATGAGACAAAGATTGTAGGTGTACAAGGTCTGGTTTAGAAGGGAAGAACTGAGAGTGTGTTGGAAAGGGTGCAAGTGCAAGCACCTCATGGCAATTCTTAGTGTAAACCAAGCATGATGATAGTTTGTAATCCTTTATGGTCTGATATGCAATTTTGTTCTACTATTTATCCTTTTGTTGTAGGTGTTTCAGGTTTGAAACAACATCATGGAGTTGGATTTCCCTCATGGGACATGAGTTCTCTTATTGGGGGGGTGTATGGTGCATGAGAACCTAATTGGCCCTCAAGCCTCTATGAGGCTAAATGTGAAATTTTTGTGTTTTAGAGTATCAAAGGTGTAAATAAGGTCTTTTGAGACCATTTGTGATGTAATAAGGTCATTATGACCATTAGATGTTAGACCAAGTTATTATTGGGTCAAATTGTCCAACTTACTCAAAAATTGTCAAAATTGTAAAAGTTGTCAATATGTGGACAATGTGTCTCAATGGATCAAATTTGATGTCTAATATGATGTAAGGGTGGTTTCTAACTATTTGGACCTATTTTGATGAGTTTTGGATCATAGGAAGGTTTATAATTGTAGTGTCATAAAATTCTGACCCTAGCAATTTTCAACTGCATTAGGGTCCTCGCGACGCAAGATCGGATCCTCTAGCCTAATCGGAGGAGACTGCTCAACCCTTGGAATTGGATTCTTACTTGGCCTCTGCACCACATTGTCTACACTCTACCCTAGAGAAAGGGGTAGGATAGGGGCATGGCGCCCCTATCCCTCCTAGGATAGGGGCATGGTGCCCTTGTCCTCCCAGGATAGAGGTGTGGTGCCCTTGTCCCCCCTAGGACAAGGGCATGGTGCCCTTGTCCTCACAGGATAGGGGCATGGCACCCTTGTCCTCCTAGGATAGGGGCGCGGTGCCCCTATCCCTGCACTATTTTGGGGCAGGATCTTTCCTAAAACATGCATTGTAGGTTGTGCAGTGAGGGGGAAACTTCCCCAATGTCAGCCTGTGATGAAAAACAGTTTCATTAACCCTAATTGACATGTATTTAAGTTGCATTTGCCCTCTCATTTGGGTAAGTTATAAAGTTGTAAGTTGGTCAAGTTGGATAAAATTGTGATCAAGCATTCAAGCATTATTTTCTAGCATTGAGCATTCTCAAGTCTCCCTTCAAGGCTAGGTGTTGCATTCAAGTCAAGGATTCAACCATAGAAGAGGAGATTGATTCCAACATTCAACTCCACACAAGAATTTTTATCAACATTGCTATCACAACCTCCCTTGATGTGATTTACAATTCAGTCTTTCATTTATGTCTACTTGCAAGTACTTTCTTTCATTACTTGGTTAATTCCAAAATTGGGGTTTGACCTAAAGGCAAACCCCCAATCCCCACCCATTTTCCTCTCTTTTATGTGTGTAGGTTGCAAGTACACAGCTATACTTTCGGATTCGGGCTCCATTTGCAGAGGTAGAAAAACCCTTTTCGTTTCACGTATTTTTCGGAGGACCGTGTACATTCCTACCACAGTCCGAGCAAATTTTCCTTAAATTCATAGGGCGACTTCATCTCGACATATTACTACCAGATCCAGGTGCACAGCTTCATCCTATACTCTAATCTCAAGTTATAATCAGTTCTTTGTCACTTTTGCACTACATAATTGAATCAATTCTTTTCTATTTCAAATAGGAAGAGGGGGATTAGCTTATCATTCCTATTTCACTCAGAATTATATCTTCTTCTTTGAAGGTTGAAACTAGTGAATTCTCCTCTCCTCTTCCAATATGATTGGGTGAAAAGTGTTTGAAGGGAAATCCATAGTGAAACTCTCATCTCTCCTTGGAAGGAAAGCGTAGTTTTACTCTTGATCTCTCATTCACACATTCACCACATTACATTTTGGTGAACCCGATGTCTTGCATGCTTTCCTTTGAACAAAATTGCATATTTTTCATTTGCAAGTTTAAATTTTCAGCAAACTTAGTGGTTAATTCGTTAAAAACCCTAGTTTTTAAAATTAAAATTGAACTTGTGCTTTGTAAAAATTGCTTGTGGTTATCTTAGATCTGAAAATTGTTTTGTTTATCAAATTCAATTTCTTCATTGTCTTGTTCAATTTGCAAATCAAATTTACAAAATTAAGAGGTTACTTGTTAAAACCCTAATTTTCAAAGATCATCTTGAACTTGTGCAAAAATTGGATTTTCATTTAATTTTCAGATTTCTGATTGTTCTCAAACTTGTTTTCATTCCTACAATTCAAATTTTCAATTTCCCTCCTTTTTCCCAAAATTCAAATTTCAAAACTAAGTGGTTAGGTCATAAAATTCTAATTTTCAAATTTAATTGGATTTTGTACAAATTTCAAATCAATTCCATAACATTCAGATTTCTAAACATTTTCCAAGGTGTCCCTATCCATTAGGTTTGACCTTTTTTCAAATTTGCAATTCAATTCCTCTTTTTCTTCAAAACCCTAATAGGGTACTATTTTTACATTGGAACCTTAATTTCACCCATCTAGAAATCGTAAAATTTGCCAATTTTGGGGGGTTAGCTTTGAAATCATCGTAATATTCATCCCTAAAATTTTCAAAAAAAGTTGGTCGGACCATGTGCGTTCCCGCCACGGTCCTCATCTTTTTTCCCAAAATTTTGAGAGACTGCTATGATTGTATTTAATAGCCTAAATCCACAAGATTGGCTAATTTTGTTGATTTTTGATCCCTCCAGAATCGGAAATAGCTCCAAAATTCAACATTTCAAATTTCAAGAAAATTTTTAAAATTAAGAGGTTAATTATAGTCTGTCTTGATTTTAAAATTAAGTGGTATTCCCTTGGCCCTAATTTTAAAATTCTAATTTTCTTTCATTTTTGGAAATTGTGTCATCCTCTTCCCCCAACAAAGTTCAAATTGTGTAATCATTATTTTCTTAAATTTTGCATTACTCAATTTTGTAAGCTTTGTTTCTATACTTCAAAATTCAAATTTTCCCTCTAGTGCATGATTTTTACCACTATTAGTCCTACCTACACTATCCCTGTTAGATGAACCATTAGAATTAAGGCCTCCAAAGGTTTAATTACCGAGGAGATGGAGCCTAATTTGGGTGACTTCTTTAATGAGAATCATGCTAATTTTTCCCATCTTAATCATGTGCCTATTCACCCCATTGATGAATCCCATGATGAAGAAGAAGCTTTAACTAGGGTCTCTATAGATCAACTTTCCACGTCAGACAATCAATTTGATAACTTTCAACAATGGATGTCCCAAGAATACCCTAATAGTGAAGCTCTTCCATTAATTGAAGGCCTTAAGTGCATGATTCAAAGTGATAAGAATGGAATTGATATATTGTGTGGCATTGCACATATTGTTGATTCTAATGTCATGCCTATTAAAGTTGTGCTGAAACCCTAGGTTATTCACAACCTTCAACACAAGTCAATCCTTCTATTCCTTTAACTACTCTTATGACTAGTTTTCCTACTTTTACCTCCAACATCATGGCTACATCAGCTCAAAATGTCATTCCTACAACCATTGGTCATGGGGGCAATCCCTCTTCTTCATTTAATCCTCCATCTTTACCTATGTCTTCCATAAGTATTTCTATTATTCCTCAACCAATCAATGTGACACAAGGGGGCAATTCCTTCAACAACTTTGCTCCTCCTTTAAGTGTCCCTTTTCCTACCCAATCATTACCTATGCCTACTTATCATAATGTCCCACCACATTATTCTCAGTCCATGCCTTATTTCAATAACATCACACCACCTTCTCAATCAACTATGTCTAACATCCATTCTTCTACTGAAGTGACAATTAACAATCTTGCTCAAACTGTGTCTTCATTACAACAACAAATTGCTTATATGATTCAATCCAAGTTTAGTGTGCCCACCTTTGATGTTGCGAGCCCACTTTCTCTTGATATTGTTAAATTCATGCCACCTAAACAAGTTGAGATCCCTCAATTATAACTCTATAATGGAAAAGGTGATCCTCTTACGCATGTGAAAACATTTCAAACCTTGTGTACCGATTTTGCTTATGATCAAAGATTGCTTGCAAAATTGTTTACAAGAACTAAGAGATAAATATTTACAATGGTATTTCTCTTTGCCCTCTTATAAAATCACTTCCTTTCAACAACTAGCACATGCTTTCATCCAACAATTTCAAAACAACATTGGTCCTAAAATCACTTTGACTGATTTAATGCATCGTAAACAAGGTGTTAAAGAAAAAGTGACCAATTTCATTGGTAGATATAAGCATTTGTGTGCTCAAATTTATTTTCATGTACCTGATAATGATATTCAAAGAATTTTCATTTCTAATTTACAAAAAGATATGAAAGCTTCTTTTGTCTGAGTTTGCTTCCTTTTTGCAGTTGTGCGCAACACTCCACAATTATCAATTGGTTGTGAGTCAAATGGATCAATCCACTCCTATGGCTCCAAGTGATAAGGGGGAGAATGTTCAACAACCATTTGTGAAGTTCAAACCAACAAAAAGCTTCATCAAGTTCAATGATACAATCAACAACAACAATGTGAATGCTACAATAGGTGTGCCTTCTATTTTTAAATTTTTCCAAAGAGAAAGACAGTTTACTTCTTTGAATGAATTTTTACATAGTATTATGTCTCAGTTGTTGCACAGAAATGTTATCAAACTTCCTCCTATAAAACCAGTTGATCCTTCTAAACTTGCATCCCCTTATTTTGATAACAAATCATTTTGTCAATTTCATTGTCAGCTTGGTCATGATACTAAGAAATGTTTTGCATTGAAGAATAAGATTCAAGACTTGATTGATAATAATACTATATCTATGGCAGGTGTGAATGATAAAGGGAATAAATCAGTAGCTCCTCCTAATCAAAATCTTAAGATTTTCACTGATCTCTTGCCTTCTCATACCTCTAACGTTATTGAGATTGTGCCTAATTCTTTCTCTTCTGAAGAATTCACCTCTATGGCTCCAAACTTGGTAAATATGGTAAAAACACAAGATACGCCTAAGGATCCTTGTATTACATTTGACCCTAGTGACACCATTAGAGAACCCGATGGCCCTTTATACATAGTTGCGAAGGTTAAGGATATCCCTTGCTGTGGTGCCCTTATTGATCCCTCTTGCATGGTTAATGTCATAACTGAAGAGTATCTTTTCACTTTACGATTGCATAAACCAATATATGATCCTTCTAATGTGGTTGTGCAGTTATTTGATGGATTCTCTTTTCCTACCATTGGCTCTATCACCCTTCCTGTTGAAGTTCATACTAAATCCATGGATGTTGACTTTGTTATCATACCCTTATGAGAAATTCTGTGTGAAGTTGGGCTATCCTTGGCTATCTTCCATGAAGGCTATTTCTTCTCCAATCCACAAGTGTTTGAAATTTCCTCACCATGGAGAAATCATAATTGTGAACCATAGCTTATTTCGTCCATTCGAAAGAAGCCCCGGTCTTCCTATTGATTTCTTTTGGCCTAAACAATTTCAATCTCTTCCATCAAGGAGTGATGCTCTTTTTCAATCTTATAAAAAATGGAAGAAAGATATGATCTTTTCCTTAAGTCAACCTAGATCCCCAACACTTGATATTCCTATTATTCTTCAAGATGAGGTTCTTCCCATCACAGATAGAACTAATCTCCCTCCTAAGTAAGATCACCAACCTATTCCTATGGATGTGACTATACCTTCTCCTAAGAAGAACAACAATATTTCTCCTAAGCTTAGACTTGTACCTCCTCCTCATGATGGACTGGGTCTCCTTCCTACACCTAATATTCCTCCTTTGTATGGTGTAGTTATGCCTCCTTCCTCTTATAGAGAGAAGAGGCCTGGTTCTCCTCTTATCCAACCTAAAAGACCTCAACCTAAACCTTCAACTATCAAAGATGAGAATATTCCTCCTTCACCAAATATTCCTCCTCCTTCTCATTCTTCCACTAAGCCTCGACAAATTCATTGTGCGAGAGAACGCTAGCGAAGACGTTCGATCTCGTGAAGCTATCTCTCAAACTATTCAATCTCCTCAGACTCCAACAGTTGACATGATTCCCTTTTCTCCTAAGCAATATATTCAACCTACATCTCCAAATCATAAGTTGCACAAAACATGTGATGGTTTTACTCCTATTCGTGTTCTTGCTCCTCTTTCTCTAAAATTTAATGAAGAAATGGGTGAAAATGTTATTCATAATGGAAATACAACTCCTAATGCTTCTGATAGTGAGTATGAATATGTTGATGTAGACAAGCATTTATCAACTGAATTTTCACAAACCCTAATCCTAGCTCCTAGAATCAAACAAAGTGACTTACAATATGAGCATACTCCTTGCTTGGATCTTGTGATAGCTCCATTTGTTGTGCTCAATGTCGCTCCTCTGGCACGTTGCTCACCTTCCTGAAATAGTGAACAGCAAGATCGGGAGGCGGATGTCATGCTAGATTAGCAATATTTGCACTATAGATCTTCTCTCTCTCTCCTTTCTTGCTCTTTTGTGACCATTATTCTATGTGTATCCATGTTTTTCTATTGTTCCCTAAATGTCTACTTGGGGACGATGCAAAGCATTGAGATATTTTCTTGGTCTTTTTCATGTTGACTCAAAAGACATACTATCTTCCCTTTCTTCTAAGTTAGTGTCCTTCTTTGGGGAATGATGATTATTATATGCACATATCCATACATAATATACATGAGTTATCATACAGCATATTGACCCCGAGGAAAGTGAAACTACCTCGTACCTCATGTTTTGTGTTCATTATCCTTGGGTTTATTCCTCAATTGCGGGCTAAATCCTTGTGATAATGTGCTTCCTCTCTTCTCTCTCTTGGGTATATCCCACCTTAAATCAATCGCTCCTGATACAGCACGCGCGATCGCTTTAACGTGGGGGAATACACTATGCTCATATTTTCCTTCTTGATACTTAGAATTAAATAGTGAAATTTGTTTTTCTTTGTAATCTTTAGTATCCTTGCTTTCATGACTCATAGTGAGGGGAAATTTTCTACTTGCATTCATGGTTCTTTCCTTCTTGATCTTCCCTTTTACTTTGTCAATCGAAGTCATAAGATCCTAAGTCCACTGGGGGCTTGGCGCATCATGCCTCCTTGACGTGGTAAAAGTCTTTCAATCTTGTTTCCTTGTACTTTACCAGCAGTATTAGCGTACACTCATACTCTCACTAAAGTGGAGGCTAAATGTAGTGTCATAAAATTATGACTCGAGCAATTTTTGATTGTATTAGGGTCCTCACGCACATGAGATCGAATCCTCTAGCCTAATTGGAGACCAGAGACTGCTCAACCCTCAGAATCAGCTTCTTAGTTGGACTTCGAACCACCCTGTCTACACTCTGCCCTGGAGAAAGGGGTAGGACAGGGGTGTGGTGCCCCTATCCCTTCCCTATTTTGGGGCAGGATCTTTCTTAAAACCTGCATTGTAGGTTGTGCAGTGAGTGGGAAATTTCCCCTATGTAGACCTGTGACAAAAATCAATTTCATTAACCCTAATTGACATGTATTTAAGTTGAATTTTCCCTCTCATTTGGGTAAGTTGTAAAGTTGTAAGTTGGTCAAGCTGGATAAAATTGCGATCAAGCATTCAAGCATTCTTTTCCAGCATTGAGAATTCTCAAGTCTCCCTTCAAGGCTACGTGTTGCATTCAAGTCAAGGATTCAACCATTGAAGAGGAGAATGATTCTAACATTCAATTCCACACAAGCATTTCTATCAACATTGCTATCACAACCTCCCTTGACGTGATTTAAAATTTAGTCTTTCATTTACATCTACTTGCAAGTACTTTCTTTCATTACTTGGTTAATTCCCAAACCAGGGTTTGACCTAAAGTCAAACCCCCAATCCCAACCCATTTTCCTCTCATTCACACATTCACCACATTACAAGAATTAACAATTGCCAAATTTGCTCATATTGTCACAAAAGTTGTCAAGCAACTTTGTGTTGAAAAGTGTAATTAGTTGTGTGGTTGTTGAAACCACCTCAAAAGTTGGTTATATCCATTTGGAGGATTTAATAGGCTTTAAAGACACCATCCCTTGGGTTGTGAGGGTTTGGTTGTGTTAGACAGTTCAGATAACCGGAAGACAACTGAGAGGAGGGGGAGAATCAGTTGTCACAGATTACCGGAAGCATTAGCAATTTAAACTTTAATACCAGAACCCAAAACAATAATACCAGAATAGCAGTTAATCCAATTAAGCATAAACAATAATCACATAATAAAAGCCATCCACACAACACTAAGATTTGTACGTGGAAAACCCGGTAAAGGGAAAAACCATGGTGGGAAGCCTACCCAGAATCAGATAATACTTCTGCAGTAAGTATGTGAATTACAATGAAGGGGCTTGCACTTGCAAGAAGGCCAACAGCCTAGAGCACACTGCTCATCACAAAAGCAGTCTCACTGACTACATACAAATATAGACTAAAATCCGGAGAAGTGTTGAACTGCAAAATATAGCATCTCCTATGCCTGAGTACGGTTCTGATTAAGCTCAATACCAGAGGACTAAATCCTCTTACACAAACCTAATTTGATCTCTAATGATCGACCAAGTCCTCTGCCTAAATGATATTACATTATTTGCACATTAAATTCCTTGACCATGACCTCTTACATTAACCATGATGATCTACAATGAGATCTTGCATCTTATTTATACAAACCCTCAACCATAAACAATCAGTTCAGCCACCAAACAATAAACCAATTACATAATTACAAACCATGTTGTCCTTAGACCAAACAAATAATATCAACACATAAGACATCTTGGAAATACAATAAGTCCTATCCACACGTTACATTAATGTCGATCCATAACCTAAATCAATCGGGACCAAGTATAGGTCCACATGCTTCAGCAATGATCTTCAAATGCCAAGTCTCGAATATGATCACCAACAGCATCTTGAAACTCCATCAAAAGTTGCACCAATACCAATTATGCAATTCATCAAAGATCTCCACTAAAAGCTCTGTCGGTGAAACCCTCGCCGGAACCAGAAACCAATCTTCTAAGTAAGCAAGATAGAACCCAATCACCAGACCAAAGCCAACTGACCAAATATGAGTATAAGCATTATGAACAAACCAATTCCATCACCAGTTTATATCAGAGTCTATCGGATCATGTCAGATCCAAGTTAACCAAAAACCACTCAACCTACCAGGACCAGATGGGTGTCGGTAAAGCATCCAAATAGCTAGTGTTGACATCAATGACAAAACATCAATGCAACACATAATCAATTCCACCAAATGGCCAACAATCTCCCCCTTTGGCATTGATGGCAACACCAAATGTGAAAAACATCTAAGTACCAAGAAATGCCAAACAAGTCTCCCCTTGTGGAAGACAGCCAACAATCTGCATATAGCTCTGAATATCAATCTCTCTCCCCCTTTCACTAATATCTTTAACTTTTTCACATCAATATCACTCCCCCTTTGAGATCAATGCTAGAAATCTGAAAGAAAGATCAAAGCAAAAACATAAGCCTCTGAATCTCAAAGCTGACTACTCCCCCTGAGCAGTAGAATCCCACATCAGTGCCAGAATGAATAGTATCTTTGATAATTCATGTCGGACTGATGCCAAACCGCATCAATCAAGTCTTTGTCGGAGGGGCAGAAACCCCCAACCTGTCTCTCAGTTACTCAAATCATTCCTTGGATAAAGGTTTAGTGAAAATATCTACAATTTGTTCTTTAGTGTTCACATAAACCAGTCAAACTTCATTTTATTCCACCTTCTCCTTCAAAAAGTTATACTTGATAGATATGTGCTTTGTCTTAGAATGAAATACCGGATTCTTTGATATATCAATAGCAGCAGTGTTATCACAATGAATAACTATCGGTGCATCACAATCCACCTTTATATCCTTCAACATTTTCTTCATCCATAAAACTTGTGTACAGTTAGTACCAGCAGCAACATACTCAGCTTCAACAGTAGATAAATAAGAACATGATTGTTTCTTGTTGATCCATAAAACTAGCTTCTTTCCAAGAAAGAAAGCTCCATCCGAAGTGCTTTTCCAATCATCAACATCTCCAGCCCAATCAGCATCTATATATGCACATAAAGTGAAGTTATCATCCTTAGGGTACCATAAGCCATATAATAATGTACCTTGCAAGTATCTAAAAATCCTTTTCACTGCCATCTCATGATTTTCTCTAGGATCACTCTAAAATATTGAAACAATACAAAGAGCATTCATAAAGTCAGGCCTAGTCTGAGTCAAATAAAGTAGACCTCCAATTATAGATTTGTATCTTGTAGGATTTACCGGTGCAAAAACATCTTTTCTTATTAATTTCTCACTTGTAACCATAGGTGTACTTACCGGTTTAGAATCTCCCATACCAAATTTCTTCAATAATTCCTTAGCATATTTAGTTTGACAGGTAAAAATACCTTTGTCAGTCTGAGTAATCAGCAAACCTAAGAAAAATTGCATCTCACCAATCATAGACATCTCAAATTCTTTCTCCATATTCTTAGAAAATATTATGCATAATTTATGTTCACCTCCAAAAATAATGTCATCAACAAATACTTCAACAATCAGTATATCATCATCATTGATTTTATAATATAAATTATTGTCAACACTGCCCTTAGTAAAACCAAGATTCAAAAGATATTTATCCAACCTTTCATACCAAGCTCTAGGTGCTTGTTTCAAACCATATAAAGCTTTCCTTAACCTGCAAACCATATCAGTATCATCTAATAGTGAAAAACCATCAGGTTTCTCAATATAAACTTCCTCTTCAAGATCTCCATTCAAAAATGCATATTTAACATTCATCTGATAAAATTTGTAGTTTTTATAAGTAGCATAGGCAAGAAATGATCTTACAGCTTCAATCCTAGCTACCAGTGCAAAAGTTTCTCCATAATCAATTCCTTCCTTCTGAGAATATCCTTTACAAACCAATCTAGACTTATTACTTATAACCTAACCATCCTCATTCAATTTATTACTAAAAACCCATTTAGTTCCAATGACATTTTTATTTTTAGGTCGGGGAACCAAAGTCCATGTGTTATTTTTCTCAATCTAGTCTAATTCTTCTTCCATAGCTTTTAACCAATGTTCATATTTATATGCCTCAATTATTGATACCGGTTCAACTTGTGAAATTAAACATACCTCACTAGTTGCCAGTCTTCTTCTTGTCATCACTCCAATTCTCTTATCCCCAATGATTTGATCTTCAGAATGATTCAATCTCACATACCTAGGAGTCTTTTGACTCTCTGTTCCTCTTCCATGTTCTTCAGTTACTATAGAATTATCTCATGTTGCCGGAGTAACTGGTTCAACTCTTTGTTCCGGTAAAGGTTCTATCAGTTCAGATATAATCATTTCCACTGTCAGTTCCTTCTCATAAACTCTGATTTGACTTTTGTTTAGCTCGTCTACTTTGACATTAGAACTCCCCATAATTCTCTGTAATATCTTGTTATAACATCTATATGCTTTTCTTTCATTAGAATAACCAAGAAATATGCCTTCATCACATCTAGGATCAAATTTCCCAATAGTATCATCTCTCCTGATATAACATTTACTACCAAAAATTTTGAAATACTTTACTGTAGGTGTATTGCCAAACCATAATTCATAATGTGTCTTATCGGTTTCTCCTTTGATATGTACTCTATTGAATGTGTAAACCATTGTACTCACTGCTTCTCTCCAATAGATATGAGGTAGATTAGCTTCCATCATCATTGTTCTAAAAACATCCAAGATAGTTCTGTTTTTCCTTTCCACAACTCCATTCTGCTCTCAAACATTTAATCTTCCACCATGATCTGATCTCAAACATTTAATCTTCAATCATGTCTTAGTTTCCACTTTAGCCTTAAAGCAAATGCTTCAGATTTTTCTCTCAAAAAAGTAACCCACATCATTCTAGAATAATCATCAATGATTAGCATGAAATATCTATCACCATGAAAACTTTTAACTCTAGCAGGGCCACACAAATCAGTATGAATAAGATCAAGAACATCATTTGATTTATTTTGTATACTCCTAAAAGAGGTTCTAACATATTTATCCATTTGACATTCTTTACATAGCAGATTATAGGGCTTCATAATCTTAGGTATATCTCTAACAGACTTAGTTGAATTGATCTTCACAATGCAATCAAAATTCACATGACATAGCCTTTTATGTCATAGCCAACTCTCATTAATCTGTGTAATCAAAACAATTTTCTCACTGGAATTCAAATGAAATATATTACCTTTTGTTTGTGTACCAGTTGCAATCTCCAATCCAGATCTATTAATGATTTTGCATTTTCCATCCTTGAACTGTAATTGATAACCCTTGTCTACCAATTGTCCTACACTCAAAAGATTATGCTTCAAACCTTCAACATAATAAACATTGTCAGTATTGTTCTTACCATCCAATGATATAGTTCCTTTTCCTTTAATCATGCATGCCTTGGCATCTCCAAATCTAACTAGTCCACCATCAAATTCTTGCAAAGACATAAACTTCCTTTTATCTTCAATCATATGATGTGAACAACCACTGTCAATTACCTATTCATCCTTGTCCTCCATTTTAGCAACAAGTGCCTTCTCCTCAGGTACATTCTCTTCCAATGTCGGATCATCTTCCTTGATAGCCAGGAATACCTATTCTTTCCCATTGTCAGATCCACTAGCAGAGTCTTCTGACGGTTCATCATCTGAATCAGTAATGCCTTCCTCATCCGCTATGTAACATGATTTATCTTTGTTTTTCTTGAATCTATACTTGTTCTGATATCCAAGGTTAGGCTTAAATGATCTTTTAACTCTTTCTTCAAATCTTGAATTCCTTTCAGAACACCTAGATGCAAAATAACCAATCTTATTGCATGCAAAACATTTAAAATGTGCTTTTCCTTCATACTTACTTCCTATCAGTCCTTTCAGTACTCTTCTAGAAAATAGTGCTTCAAGTTGCTCAAACTCATCATCTTCTCTTTTCATATCTTCTAATTCTTTTGAATATAAAGCTTTCCAGTCTTGCTTACCAGTTGCAGATGTAGATGCATGAAAAGAAGGTTCATTCTTCACAGCTCCCGAAGGTCCAAATTTGTCAAGCTCAAAAACAGATAGTTTCATGTTGACAGATGTATTATCCATTGTTCTCAACTCATTGATAGCAGTAGCCTTCATTTTGTAAGCTGGTGGTAGGGATCTCAGGACTTTAAAAACAATTTCATCTTCGCTCAGAGTTCCACCACAACATTGAATTCCCATAACAATCTCATTTACCCTTTCCATGAATGCAGTAATCCTTTCATCTTCTTCCATCTTCAAGTTTTCATATCTCACCCGATAACCATCAAGTTTAGCAATCTTCACTGTAGGTTCACCTTCATTAAGAGTCTACAACTTATCCCATATAGCCTTTCCAGATGATTTGTCTGTTAATCCCGATATTTGATGATCAGAAAGTGCACACAAGAGGGCTTCTCTTGCTCTACAATCATTCTCAAGCTCCTTGTCCAGGTTTGTCAGAGGAGGATTGCCAGATCCTGGATCAAAGGGTGTGACACCATTCTGTGTGATCTCCTAAATCTCCTTACCAAGATATCTCATATGAGTCTCCATCCAAATCTTCCATACTGTATAGTTTGTTCCTTCAAGCCTCGGTATATCCCTTCGAAAGATAGCTCCAGAAGAGTTGGATGAACTTGAACTGTTAGTCGCCATAAGATCTTCCTCAAGCGGTTAAGATTTCTGCAGAGAGGACCAAAGCTCTGATACCCATTGTTAGACAGTTTAGATAATCGGAAAACAACTAAGAAGGGGGGTTGAATCAGTTGGCACATATTACCGGAAGCATTAGCAATTTAAACTTTAATACTGGAACCCAAAACAATAATACCAGAATAGAAGTTAATCCAATTAAGCATAAACAATAATCACAAAATAAAAGCCATCCACACAACACCAAGATTTGTATGTGGAAAACTCGATAAAGGGAAAAACCACGGTGGGAAGCCTACCCATAGTCAGATATTACTTCTGTAGTAAGTGTGAATTACAATTAAGGGGCTTGCACTTGCAAGAAGGCCAATAGCCTAGAGCACACTGCTCATCACAAAATGAGTCTCACTAAATACATACAAATCCATACTACAATCCAGAGAAGTGTTGAACTACAAAAGATAGCATCTCCTATGCCTGAGTTTAGCAAGTTTTCATATCTCACCCGATAACCATCAAGTTTAGCAATCTTCACTGTAGGGTCACCTTCATTAAGAGTCTACAACTTATCCCATATAGCCTTTCTAGATGATTTGTCTGTTAATCCCGATATTTGATGATCAGAAAGTGCACACAAGAGGGCTTATCTTGCTCTACAATCATTCTCAAGCTCCTTGTCCAGGTTTGTCGGAGGAGGATTGCCAGATCCCGGATCAAAGGGTGTGACACCATTCTATGTGATCTCCTAAATCTCCTTACCAAGATATCTCATATGAGTCTCCATCCAAATCTTCCATACCGTATAGTTTGTTCCTTCAAGCCTCAGTATATCCCTTCGAAAGATAGCTCCAGAAGAGCTGGATGAACTTGAATTGTTAGTTGCCATAGGATCTTCCTCAAGCGGTTAAGATTTCTGCGGAGAGAACCAAAGCTCTGATACCAATTGTTAGACAGTTTAGATAACCGGAAAACAACTAAGAAGGGGGGGTGAATCAGTTGGCACATATTACCGGAAGCATTAGCAATTTAAACTTTAATACCAAAACCCAAAACAATAATACCAGAATAGTAGTTAATCCAATTAAGCATAAACAATAATCACAAAATAAAAGCCATCCACACAACACCAATATTTGTATGTGGAAAACCCGGTAAAGGGAAAAACCATGGTGGGAATCCTACCCACAGTCAGATATTACTTCTGTAGTAAGTATGTGAATTACAATTAAGGGGCTTGCACTTGTAGGAAGGCCAACAGCCTAGAGCACACTGCTCATCACAAAATGAGTCTCACTAAATACATACAAATCCAGACTACAATCCGGAGAAGTGTTGAACTGCAAAAGATAGCATCTCCTATGCCTGAGTATGGTTCCGATTAAGCTCAATATCAGAGGACTAAATCCTCTTACACAAACCCAATTCGATCTCCAATGATCGACCAACTCCTCTGCCTAAATGATATTACATTATTCGCACATTACATTCCTTGACCATGACCTCTTACATTAACCATGATGATCTACAATGATATTTTACATCTTATTTATACAAACCCTCGACCATAAACAATCAAGTTGGCCACCAGACAATAAACCAATTACATAATTACAAACCATGTCGGCCTTAGACCAAACAAATAATATCAACACATAAGACATCCCAAAAATACAACAATAACTCCTATCCACATGTTACATTAATGTCGGTCGATAACCTAGATCAACCGGGACCAAGTATAGGTCCACACGGCTCAGCAATGATCTCTAAATTCCAAGTCTCGAACATGATCACCAACAGCATCCTGAAACTCCATCAAAAGCTACACCAACACCAATTATGCAATTCATCAAAGATCTACACTAAAAGCTCTACTGGTGAAACCCTCGTCGAAACCAGAAACCAATCTTCTAAGTAAGTAGGATAGCATCCAATCACCAGACCAAAACCAACTGACCAAATATGAGTATAAGCATTATGAACAAACCAATTCCATCACCAGATTATACTAGAGTACCAGATCATGTCGGATCCAAGTTAACCAGAAACCACTCAACCTATCGGGACCAGAAGGGTGTCGGTAAAGCATCCAAACAGCTAGTGTTGACATCAATGACAAAACATCAATGCAACACATAATCAATTCCACCAAATGGCCAACAGTTTGATGATATTTGGAGAAAATCAATCAAAACTATTGAATTCCCTGCACTCTTTCTCAGTTTTTTGAACATTGCAATCTGTTCTTCATGTGTTTTCCACCATCAAATGCTTTGATTGGCATTGGGAACTGGTTGGAGATTGAAGTGGCATGAATATAATTTCATTTTATTTGGGTTTCATTAATTTTGGATCTGTATTTGAAAAGTTATTGTAGATTTGGTAAAATCAGTCAACTCCTTAGGGTAAACCAAGAGCAATCAAAATGTGAAAACTTTTATATTTGTTATTGAATAAGCCCCAAATTGGGCATGCACGTGTATATTAGCTTTCTCTATCATATTCATATGTGTGCAGGGTTTCAAATAGCAAGAAGCACGTGCAAACATTGATGGGAAGGACTGAAATTCTTGTCTCAGTCTGTCATAATAGCAAGTGTTGAAGGGTTTGATCTATGAGTATGCAAAGGAAGTTTTACCAAGGGTTTGTGGATGTTTGACAGAGTGTGTGGAGGGTCCATTAATGTGTCCCAAACCTTATTTAACCTTGAACAAGACAAAATGTCAAAGAAATAATTGACTGTCCAAAAACCTTGAGTATGGTTGTCATCACAAAAATAGTGGACTGAGTTCATGCATTTTGCAACCCAAGGAGCAGGTTTATTGACGAGTTTGGTGTCTGAGAAGGAAGTAGGAAGGCTTCCCATCAAATTGGTTAATGTTTATAATGTTATATATGTGATATGGTGAAAGGGAGTAAGACTGTTCTCGAGGAGTTTGTGACTGTCATAGTAGGACAAAATTATTGTCGCAGTGTGTCTCATGTCTTTTAGGGTGGATGGGTGGGTTGAGTCAAGTGTTTTGGCCATGGAAGGGAGTCTCAATAATGTCTCCATGAAATTCATTGGGTTGGGGTATGCCTATTTGGCATTGTGAGCTGTGTGAGTAAGCCATTGGTAGTCCTAATTGGGAAAGGCCTAGTCTTGTTGGCCATTGAGTGAATCTATGGTGTTTGGTGTAGAGGTGTTTCATTTTGGATCTCAATGTATTATTATGACCTATTTGAGCATGATACCATGGTTGGATGTAAGTTTGAGTAGTAGGAGTCAGTCCTTGGTGTGTTGAGGCAACTTGAGAGGGTCAGTAACCTTCTGAGTCTATGTTGCTTTGTGGAGAGAAATCACCTTTTTTTATTAGGTGAGTTGGGAGAAAGAAATCTCCCCTAATAGGTTGATTTGGTTGGATGCTCTACATCACTAGAGTAACCTTTCTGAGGGCTTGCTGGTAATCTCTTGGAGCATAAGGGTGGTTATCATATCTTCCACCTCTCTTCTTTTTTTGGTTCATGAATTGATCCAAGGTGAGGATATCCCGGATCTGAGTAGGAAGAGAAGCATACTCCATGTAACTATTCCTTACTTCATTAGCTATGGGTATCTTAATTTTAGTTTGTGGTGCTTCCTTGGGTATAAAATACAAGTTGTAGAGACCTAGAGACTGACCCTCTAGGCATTCCTCCATTAGGACCTCCATTATTACTCCCTTTGTTGCTTCCATTTCCTCTAAAGTTGTTCCCATTTCCACCAGGGTTGTTGGAAGTGCTAGCTTCAGGTCCATTAGTGGAATGATTAGGAGTCCCACTAATATTTTCATTAATTTTGGTTAGCATTTGGGACATCATGTCTATCATGGTGTCGAACTTCCTTTTTGCCCTTACTCCAACGGACTCATTTTGTTTTGTTGTTCTCTTTGCGATAGTGTCAATTGTTGTCTCTTTGTTTCTAAGAACCTCTGAAAAAGTTTTTTTGACCGAAATGGGTGGAATCTGATACTGTTGTTTCTTCTACTCTCTATTATAATAATGGATTTCTCTATCGCTCATGAAGAATTTTGATCAACTGAACACACAGGCTGACAAGAAAACCAGCTTTGATACCACTGAAATGACCCCCACATTTTTTAAAAAAAATTTACACACAATAACTTCACCCATTAGCATTAACATGATGAAATATTGAGAGCAATACATATTGGCAGTTAGACCAGCCACTTCCACTTTTTAGTGGGATAAAGAAATACTGGAAATTAACAACTACTTGCCGGTATAACTAGCCAATTACAAATCCAAGAAGACTGGAGTTAAACAAGACAATCACTCAACCACTTATTCAGTGGGAGGATTGGAAATAAAAAACTATCCACTCAACCACTTATACAGCAGGAGGACAAGAGTACAAAATGAAATAGAGATTGGCGATGAAGCCAACCTCTTCCACTTATGCAATGACAAGAAAGTATAATGCAGTATAAAAATGGATTGTTTTCAGTACTACTGAATGTAGCCTTACAATAAGCCAATTTGCAAGATACTATCAGTCCATTAAAGATCCAACCTCTAATGGATACAATAAAGTACTCCAAGAATCTACAAACAAGAATACTAGAAAACACAAGCCAAAAATGAACACTTTAATAAATCTAAAATAACACACCAGCATCACCAAAAATCAGACCAACAACACTATGAAGTCCATAACTTCTCTGAATGGCTCCAAATCAGTGGTGAATGAGAGCTAGGAAGGAGACGCCCAAGTTCCAACCCACAACTAAGCCAAGAAGCCACAAAATTATTAATGCACGTATTCCAATGTTACTCCAACATGGTATGACTTGCCTGGAGAGGGGTGATCTACCTTAAAAATCTAGCTCTTCACTTTAATTTATGGAACTTAACAAGAAGGAACGCTTAGCAGAGAGGAATCCAACAAACCAATACCCAGAACTAGTAGACAATCAGGTAGGGAGATATGAGCAAAAAATTGCTTCAGCCATGAACAAACCAACAACATACAAAAACTTACCAACACTCAGAAAACTAAAAATGCGATAACAAAATCCATCTCAATGTAGCTCAATCTATTCCTCGGAATGAGAAATAGGCTCTCCAATTAGCTAGGTGCTATCTCTCAAGCACAAAACTAGCACAACCTAGGAAGCTCTCAACTTCAAAGCACAAGTCTGGCACAAATTCAGTAGCACTTCGTTACAAATATTCATGAATGTCCAAATGAGGAGTAGTGCCTTGTATTTATAGAAATGATCTCCTCAAATTCAAATTCATCTCCCTCCAAATTGACATGAAATGAAATAAAATCAAATGCCAACTTGGACGCCTAAGGCAATATAATATTTGACTTTAGTATAAGTCACATATTCCTCCAAAGGGGACGCCAACATAAACAATAGTTTACACATTTTAAAGAATATTTGTAATGATATATCTCCTCAGTGGACGTCCAACCTTAAGTCTTAAAAATAATGCTTTATTGCCAAGTCGACCCCTTAATTCATAACATAAGTCACGCGCCTAGGCCATGGGGAAACATTAAAAATATTAAAAAGTACTTTTTCCATATACTGAGCAACTGCTATAGAGAGATGAAGGCCAAAAGTACTAAAAACTGCTATGCCAGAAATAGCCTTTGAGATGGACCACTGAAACCTACCAAAAATAGCACTTACTAAAAATAGCATACTACTAAAAATAGTGTGTTCAAATGAATTTTAACCACAAACTAAGCAGTTGTCGCAACTTGCTGAAAATAGTAAGTCTGGAAAAGTCTTTGAATCCATTTGCATGTCGCACCTTCACGAAGCTCTTTGAAAACCCATAAAAACCTAGAGAAATGAGTTGTTCTCACCCCCACTTACTAAAAATAGTAAGTTTACCAAACTCCACTGCTTGCTACGCATGTACCATCATTGCGCAGCTTTCTGAAAACACAGAAGGAATCCAAAATCAAAATTGTAAACTCCAACATGCAAGCCACCAAAATTGTCGAGACATCCTCCTAGAAAGTAGGAAACCCTAATTTTGCTCCTGACTAGCCTACGGGTCTCTAAAATAGCCTAACGACCAACTGAATTGATTACTCTTGAGAAGGGGACATTACAGAAAATGGTGTCTTAACTTTGCATTTACATGAAGTTACTATTTATAGTAAGTTTTTGTTTGAGCACGAAATGGTGCAAAATTCTCCCCAAAGCTTTGGATTGGCTAGATAAGCATGCTGGTAAATTTTCGTCGCAAGGTCATCGCTAGTTTTGAAGATATTAAAGTTTATGTTTTTGGAGGGTGCGATAAAAGGTTTAAATTTAATTTTGAGGATTTTAGACCCTCTAAAACGCCATAAAAAATGTGTGTAACTAGTGCAATAGGTTATGAGGTGATAGAGCATTTCGCGAGCTTTCCAACATTTCAAACGGTTTGTCAATTGGACACACAGTTCACAAGTTATGGCCTTTGAAAGTTTGGACTCTTGAAAAAGGAAATATAAATTGCATCGGACACATAAATGAATAGTAAAATTGAGGAAAATGTGTTGGTGTGTGTTTTGACACATCATAGGGTATCTAGAAAGGGGATAAGGTCAACTCTACTTTATTGGGTGGTTTGAGCCCATGGTTTTGTAATATGGTTTGACAATTTCTTGTATCGTATCTCCTATATATGAGGTGTGTGAGATAGAGGTTGTGTGTAAGAGTCTTATGGCTATTGAGTTACCTCTGAGTCTCTGATTAGTGGTACTCCTATGAAGAGCTTGCTCTGCAAGTATATTCTAATTTGTTATTGATTGTTGAGTAATATATTGAGCTACTTTTGGAGTGTGGGGTTTTTCTCCCAAAAGGGTTTTCCCCATGTAAATCATTGTGTTGTGGTATGCATGATATTATGTTTATTTATGTTAAGTTTTTGTAACAATCTGTAAAAGTTTTTGCATTACTCTCCTCTCAAGGTTAGTGTAGGAAGTTGTTTTGTTACTTAACTTCCTTACATTATGTACATATGATTCATTTCATTAAACTTTTTTGGTTGAGTTTCCCATTGAATTGTTGAGTGGATAGTTGCTCTCATAGAGAAGTGATACCTACATTCAAAAGACAATAGCTTAGGTTAATCAATATGTACAAATCTAAGCCTCTACAAATAATGGTTATGAATGTGTGTTGCAAAATCTATTGTCATGGCATATTCAACAACTACCTTCTAAAACTTGTTGTAAAAAGTTATTTGTGTTCAAAACTAGCTAAATAAAATGTACTATTTATGGAACATTTGACCTTACATATATATAATTTACATAGTCCAAGATATTAGTATGCATTGCTTCTAGTTTTTTTTGTGACTTTTATCCCTCGATGTTTTAGATCAAACTCTATGATCCATCATCAAGAAGAAGAAAGCAAGAGAATAAAATGATGGGTCATGGAGTTTGATCTAAATAAGGGGAGAAAATCACACAATCAAAACTAGCAACAATGCATACTAACATATAACCTTCTTAATTAATGAACTAATGATGTACAAGAAGGGGTTCAAACATATATTGATGGAGGTTTAAACCATATTCAAACCATGTGTGCAACAAAACTATGGAAATGGTAGGAGAAAAATTAAGAAATAACAGGAAAATGTGCATAGGATACAAATTCAAGGGAGAACTACGAATGAAAACAACATGATGGCAAGATGTACTAAAAAGTATTTAGAAGAATGGAAGTTTAATTTGATTAGGGGAAACTCTAAGGTACAAATTAAAGGGAGAACTATAAAAGGTAGAACATAAGGAATGAGAATATGATGACAAAATACTAAACTTCAAAGGTGTTTTAAAGGATGGAAGTTTTTTATTGGTTAGGGAAAACTCTAGGATGTTAAGAAATATAATCAAATAAAAACTAAGAGATTACCTAGAGAAGAATGAGGTATATTCATTATAGAATCCCATGGGAAACTCGTGCATGCAAGTAGATCTAAACAAAGACAAATTAAATTACACTTTAACACAATGTACATTAGAGAGGCTTTCTAAATGAAAGAATTACCTAGACCAAGAAGCATCTGAAGAATTAAGGCATGTAGCATAAAAAAGAACATGATCCTAATACACTGCCCATTATCATAATTCACATGCTATCCAAATTGAGAGGTAAAGACATGTATCATGACAAAGAACACGATCCTAATACACTACCCATTATCATAATTCTCATGCTATTCAAATTGAGAGGTAAAGGTGTATAGCATGAAAAATAACAAGATCTTAATACACTACCCATTATCATTTTTTTAATGATATTCAAAATGAGAGGTATCAAAGACCAATAGTGAGGAAGTACACAAATTATTAATAGGCTTTTTGAGTCAATAATAGATGAAAATAGAGGAGAAACCCCATCTCCAACCTCTATACAATGTACTTCACTGATTAAGTCAAGATATTACTACCAAAAGTATATTTAAATGAGTGATTTGAGGAGGTTAGTGTCAAAAATATATACTTGATGCTATTTATAGAGAAATATTTTGAAGGTGAGAAAGAGGATTTTGAGGTTATCACTTACTACATCTAATTTTTAATTTGAGAACATGTATAAAAATCTTACTAGGCTACATTGATGCCACAATTAAGAGAATGTAACAATCTCGTGTTAAAGTTAACTCCAAATAAATGAACTAAGTACTAGGTGTGCTAATTTCAATATAGGGCACCAATATGAAATGATGAATTTGTGAAGTACTTATATGTCACATTATATCATATGGTGTATTATTAATTTTCAAAGGTTTTAACGGGTGCAAAAATTAATTATGTTGTATTGAACCTAAAGTAAAAAAGATGTATAGTTTCTAAACTAGATCATGTATTATTAAAGGGGTTACTTTGTTGGTGAAATAACTTTAGCACACTTAAGCAATTTTCATGTTATCATAAGAACCAATAACAACCATTACAAGATGAAGTCTAGAACAAAAAGGTAAGAGTAGAACTCCTTCAACGCAATCACACAGGTTAACTAAAAGTTTTCAAGTTTTGTCTACATAAATTTCTTATAAAATTATCAATATTTACATATAAATTTTGATTCAAAGAGATGAAAATGATCCTTATTTGTACCACGTGAAATAAGATTCTCTTAGAATCCATGAAAATAGTAGATATGCATTCAAGAATACTATTTGTAAAGTTTCGCTCTACGACAACTAAATCTACTTGACATTTGCACAATCTTGCAACTATCTATTGCCATGCAAACAAATAAACTAACCATCTAGCGAAAATAAGATTAAAATTTTTATCTCATCATATATGAATACACAAAAAAGGGGTGTTTCTTTGACTTATCCTTTAGATATACCAATCATATTAATTAAACTAGAATTATAACATTACATATATGGAAATGCACATTTTGTAAACAAAAAAATCCATGTTATGAAACCATTCATGCAAATAGAAACACCTCGTACAATAAAATACAAATATAAAATTTATATTTCAATCTTGAATAAAAAAAATTCTATAACAACTTAAAATTTAAACAATATTATAATATTTTTTTAACCAAGAGGAATTGATAGGGAAGCCCAATGACTTGAAGCTTATCTCTTTGATAGGGCAAGCCCCCTTATAACCTCTTAGGACAAAGGACTAGGCTCAAACTAGCAACCCACCAAGAAAATCAAGGAGAGTGAATCAATCTTCGGACCTACATGGGATGAACCCAGAGCCCTTAACCAACTATGCCACTCATTCAAGGTAATATTATAATAAAGTTATTATATAAATTATTTATTTACACAATTACCTTAGATGTCTATATTTTTTCTTGAGGGAAAAGTAGGCTTTGAAGGGACCCCAAAACCTTTCGCACATCGAAATAAAATGAATATTTCAAAGAATGTTTTGAAGGGACCTTGAAACCATTTACAATAAAAGACATCGAGAACATATCTAGAAAACAACAAAAAACATAGAAAAAAAAAGATAAACTACTATGAAACAACAACCAAAGTGTCACAAACTAGAAGCAACCAACAACACACATACAATTACAACCAAGTTGCCAACAAAACGAGGATTGTCAACTATGATAGCCTTGGACCCTTCCTAACACTCTAAGTACCCTTATTTTCATTCTTTGGATGATCTTCCATGAAATATCCAAACATTCAAATTAAGGGGAGAGTGGAGAGAAATACTTTGTTGCCTTTGAAGGTGATGAAATAGGTGTTATATTCTTACTCACAACATCCAATAAAGGACGATCTATACTTTCAACCCTTAGCATCAAAGGGTTTAAAGGTGGTTCAGCCAAAACAGAGACCATGAAGATAACCCATCAATAGTCTCAAAAGTCATTGTGGCCCTTGAGTCCAAGTTGTCTACCGCTACCTCATCCTCAAAATCAATAAAACTCCCAGCCATCAAATACTTATAGTGGACATTTTTCCACCAAGTTACCTCATCTTTCTTGTGGCAAGAGCTAGGGCAATGCAAAGCCAAGTGTCCAACATAAAAGCATCTCTTGTAGTGAAAGTAGATACCCTCATAGTTGAGCATCTATCATGATTTGTCCCCAATGAGAAGAACAATATCTCGAGGTAGATTCTTTGAGGTGTCAATATCCACAAGGATATAGGCATAAGTAGTATTACCATAGTTTACCATTGTTGCATCTTGTAAAAAATAACCAAAAGCATTGCCAATAGATTCAAAACAAGGCACTTTCCAAAATCAAAGAGGAAGATTGAGAAGTTTGGCCGAAATAAGAAAAATACATTGAGACCCTCTAAAAGGGTTGAAAGAAAGAAATCAAGATTTGAAGAGTACTTTCCCACCATCCAATCTCCACTTTTTGATACTTGCTCCTATCATGACCATATTAAAAATACATCACAATAAAATCCCTAACACAAAAAAAAAAAAGTTCAAGCTTTCCATCAGTAAGGGGCCTTCGAGACTCCAAAACCCATTGTTCAAATCTAAAATGAAAGGCAAACGAAATATTTATATTTAAAGTATATGTTGTGGGCACCTAGATGTCGTTGAGTTTAAATCTTCTTCAATACAACAAAAAAACAAATCTTTATATTTAAAATGTTCTTCATTGTCTAACACCTCGGAGGAAAAAGAACAGCATAAAGGTTTACCCCACTAGAAGGGGTGAGAAAATGTCAAAGGAAGGCAAGAACTACAAAAGTGACTCACAAAGCACCTAAATATTAGCTTGCAACAATAGGCATGATATGATCAAATTATCTTGAAATAAATTTATAATTATACTAAAACTAAAACATTATCAACTTAAATCTCTAGCTTTGAATATGGTAGTGGCATCAAATCTCATCTCAAATACACATTTTATGCTAAGAAAAAAAATCTAATTTGTCATGGTCATATCATAATTTAGCCACAATCAAATACACAAATGACTTGCAAAGCACCTAAATATTAGCTTGGAACAATAGGCATGAGATCATCAAATTTTTAAAAAATATATTTGAAGTAATTTAAGAACATTAAAACATATTCCTAATAGTGAGTTAAACTTAATGTTTAACTTTCATAAAGTGATGAAATGGACCCTCATACCATACCTCCTCACTCCTACTCCCTACCACCTACCACCTACCCCTCCTACTTGTGTCCTACTCTCACCCAAGTGTGTGAAACTAACTTCTAATGGAGTTCTTAAGATAAATCTATACCTAGCTAAGGGTGGACATGTTTTTCAAAATGTGTATAGTGCATGAGTGCAAATAGTGAATTTCATTAACCAAGATATAATAATCAATTCTATAACAAAAGGACTTTGAAGGGATATTTAGAATGGAAAAAAGAATTAAGTAGTAAAAATGTATTCTTGGATCATTATAATTGGTACAAATTTAATAAATTTCTAATAATCATGAAAGTTAAAAAAAAAACATTAGAACACAATCATCCGTATAACTTGAAGAGATGTCATTTACCTATATTTGAAGAGAAGGCAGCAAAGTAACCAATTTGTTGTGCACTCCAAGATCAACAATTTGGAGAATGTTTTCCAAGCTAATCTTCAAAAACATCTAATCTACTATGCTATACACAATTTTTTTTTTATATTAAAACCATAAACACAAAATCCTTTCTATATTCCCCTCACTTCGCAGACTAATCTCTCATGCATCAACTAACACAATTTAACATCCAATGACCTTATAAATGACACAAATCTAAAATTCATTGATCATTTTCTATTACCTTCATTTTACATCTTGTAGCATTGGTTTTTTGGCTGTTAATAAATAGGCATGGATGCTTTCTAATACTATGTGCATTTGAATAAAATGTCATATTGATCTACTAAAGGAAAGGAGGTGGGTGAGAGCAAAGTTCCTACAACTTAAAGTTGTTTCTACAATAATATGTAGAGATGATTCAAACTTATTTATTAAATAAATAAGAAGATCTTTGCTAAAAGGATATGTGTGCAATGTATATGAGGAGTTGGTAAATGTATGGATAGGATTTATAGCACAAGGATACGTGTGCATTGTATTCAAGGAGCTAGTACCAATATGTATGATGTGTTAGTGATGTAGAAGTTTATGCTTAACCTTGCTTAGTCTATTGGTTAAAAAAAATATTTGACATTGCTCAAAGGTCATGTTGTGCCAATAAGATGCAAAACTCAACTAGATTTTTTTTATGAAGAAAGATAACATTAAAAAAAGTCTCGCACACTAGCAAGGTTGAATCTAGCTTCCATATCTTCATGATTTTGTATGGCATATGCTTTATCCAACAAAATAATAAGAGAATTGTTGAGTGGTTGGAGTCTACATTATCTCCCAGAGCCATTAATTAAAACCCCATATGTTGCATAAAGATTCCTGATAAGAAGATAAAGAAAAAAAAAGGAATTTTTGTAACTTAGATGACGATGGTATTTTCACCAAACAAACAGAGGAGCAGCCATAATAGTTGATTGACAAATCCTTCTAAAAAAATAATCTCAACTCGATAACTATGTACATAGGCGATTTCCTAAGACCCCAAAAGAATTTGAGATATATTAAAATAACTTAAGAGAAAAAACCCATTACGCTTTAATTAGCACAAATGAATTATAGCTAGCTTGCCTTTCTAGGTAATGTATGTTGCATTTTTGTTTTCCATATTCTTGTATTTTCTTATTGAACGAGTGGGGTAGGCAATCAAACGATAAATCGGGAAATAAAAAGAATACATAAATAAAAAAAAGATTTAGAAAACAAAGAAAATGAGCGGTGGAGAAGGCTATGAGCAAATGAGGTGTGAAGTGAAGGATGGAATTCCAGAGATGACATGTCAAAGCGAAAGAAGCTCCTGAAAAGTGAACGGCTAGTGCTGAAAGTTAAGACGAACTGTATCGAGGCTATAAATTGAGGAGTGGCATTTAAACACCATGTTCATCGCTTGCCATGAGTCGTGCTGCAAAAGGCACTAGATGATCCCCTCGAGAATGATGTCACATGCAAACAACTTGGTCAAGGACTGTAATTGTAATTAATTGCTGTGCTATAAGGCCAAAGGAGAGCGATGACTGGTTGGAAAGGAGCTACCCCCGCCCTGGTCTGCAGGTTGATTATCTACTTTTGAATGGTAAGATACTTAGATATTTCAATGTCCCGATGAGTCTTCTCTATCTGTGATCATGTTTTTCACTCATTTGTTGAGCGTATAGGTTCCCTAATCCTAGGCATTTTATAGCAAAATGAAAATGACGCTAACAAAACTAATCACGCTTTAATGTCCTACACAAGTAAATTCAATTATAATGTAGCACATAAAACATTACATCAGGAGGTTCAAACAAATGATAACAGAAATGATGCTTACATGTAAAGAATAGAGTATCATATGCACCTTTTTTCCAAACATCTACCAAGAAACTTGCGCTCATCAATAATTTGACAATTTGCATACGCCTCTTATAATTTATATATTGATAAAGTGAATATTGATTAGTGAAGGTGCTTCCTTTTTTTTTCTGAAAGTCTGAAAAATAATTATATTAGAAGAAGACCATATTACAAAGACCATTGTCCTCTAATAGCCAAAAAGAGGCTAAGCGATAATTGTAGTTGGATGCAAGGTGCTTCAATTAAGAAACAGAACAATGTGATTATCAACGAAACACGCATTGATAATATACATAGGAAAGTCATAATAGAAGTACATCACAGTGATTTAAAATCCGCAGATATCTAATATAGTTTAATACTCAGAGTTTTAGCAGTATACTTTGATTCAGTCACATTATGGCCCATGATTATTATTTCAATACAGTGACTTTTCTCTACAGATTCTACAGTGGTTTTCTGCCAATGGCTCCATCAAGGTGGGTTGCCAAGTGGGATACTTTTCCTGTTGAAATAAAGAATTCCATGGTAATGCTGGTTAAAAACCATTTGCTGCATTTTTTGCTCCTTGCTATCCGCAATTCTTATTTTGTTCTTCTCTGCAGTGACGATTTCCCCAATTGTTTCCTGATTGTTGAGAAGGTTGAAGGTATTTTTCTTTTAAAACAAAAATCCGGGAAGGAACTGCAAGTTTCCATTACTTTCCACATATTGATGGAAATTAAATTGGTTCCACAGAAAAACTTCTGTTTACGAGTGTTTCAAATTGGGGGACCACCTGCAACTTTTATTTTTATTTCTTTATATAGGAGCACGCATGTGCCATCCTTATCCAAGATTCCAAACTGACATATGAGAAGGATTATATGGCACACTATGAAGATCTCAGTTTTTTGAAGTACTTATTATAAAACAACCATCTAAGGTCCTATCTTCATGCATCTACACCACATTGTGCTTGCGCATGTTCTCTATGCCTCATTCTATTGTACAGCCATTACTTTGCTGAAGCTTACCTGTGGTATGGCTATCATTTATCAATCACCCCTTGAAGACTAACAATCTCTGTTTGAGGAACTCTATTCGGGAACACTGACATGATTATGATTGTTTCATGCACAAACAGAGAATCCTAGTTTGATATTTTAATTGTTGAACAATATATAAAGTAAATGTAAGAACAATCCCTTTGTAGAATTCTGCAACTGGGGTCTCATACATACAATCGGTGTTTCACTTGGTGGTGACCCAAGCGTGATAATGTGGCCACTGCAAAAAAGAGTACACATAAAGCTCATATCAAATACACCCAAAAAGGTTAACCGTTGAGCCCATTTGCATCAACTTGTACATTTAAAGATTAAGCTCACTGCATAAACTGACGTGTTAAAAACATCAAGCCCATTTTGCATCAAGTTGTGCATGTAACAAGCATCACTCCCTAAACCTCAGATCGTTGAATTTGGCTACAAAACAGATGTCTATTGATAACTTGTCATGAAATACACAGCTAAGTCAAGAAAGCAATTAGAAACTGTCTGATGTAATAATTCTAATACAAATTACATCATAGTTTGATTTATTTGTAAACAAATTGGTTTCTGGTGTATCGGCCCAGTTCAACTGGGTGCAGCTCTGCCTTTCACTTGGATTTACATTGAATGTACACGAATTTATAACACGCGCACATTCAGAACACGTCTGCTTTAAAATCTACAAGGATGTTTGTCTACCTGTACCTAAAAACATAAATTGATGAACAGTTCTTGGCATTAATTATTCAAGCAGTTTTCCAATATGAAGGCATTAAGATTGAAGTAAATGAGGACATTTTTATAAACCAATTTCTGCGTTTAGCATATTCCAGTTGTCCCCCTCCTCCTCCTCCTCCTCCTCATCATTGTCATCCTGCCCCTCATCCGTTCCATCATCTTTCTCCACTGACTTCAGAAGCATACGTCTGAACATATCACAGAAGAAATAAAGTATCAGAGAACTAAATCTGTATCTTTAGTGATCTCTTTCAGAAAAATGAAATTAAAGGAATTGTGTAATTCGTGTCCCTTGTCGAGCTGTAATTGAAAATGAAGACTCAGAGTTGAATGACTTTCAAACTGTCTCAGAAATCACTAATAGTAAATAGTAGCAGTGCAAGACTGACAACAAAGATGATAGGGCTGTGTGAAATATATTATGAGAAGCTGCACAGTTGACATGTTTTAAGTCAAGATGAAGACACACAGATAGACTACTACATCAACATAAACAAAATGAAAAGATTAAAAGCTGCTAACCTGGAAAGAATCAAGAAGTACACCATCTAAGGATTTATTAACTGTACTCAAAATTCAAAAATCACAAAGAATAATAGTAACTGAGACTGACAACTAACACAATAGGGTTGTGTACCTCGAGAGACACACACATACTACTACCACTTCTACTATAACAACAATAACAAGATCGAACGCACCAAACCCTGGAGAAAGTCAAATAAGTATGCATCTAAGGATTTAGTAAGTGGACCTAAAAACTCTTTCAGCAATTACTAAACGTAAATAGTGAGTACTGAGACTGATAACTAACATGCTAGGGTCGTGTGGTATATATTATCAAATACTACACTCTTCCAAACATATGCTTTTATCTTGAGATGCACATACACAAAAAAACAAAGTATTGAAAGCTGTTAACCTGTAGGGAATCAAGAATTACATCATCTAAGAAGTTCATAACTGTCTACGAGTCTATTCCAAAGTTTTAATCAAAGAAACAGATATCATCAATTTATTGCAATAAACCACCAACCCAACCTGCCAATCAAATGATTTTTGATCTGATAAATCATGGACCATAATTTTTCAGAAGTTTTTTGCTGTTAACTGGCACTTTTTTATTTTTCATTTAGTTTTCTTCATTCTGCTGCTGTTTTTCAAATTTTCAATGGACCATTTTTTGTGCAAAATTTTATGTCGAACTGCATTTGATTTTAGAACTCTGCTTTTTTTCATATTATAGCCTAACCCTAACACTAAGCCCTGAATTTTGGCAAGGTTTGGGTTTAGGTTAGGCATGATGCTGTTTTTCTTATGTCCTAACCTGGCCCTAAATCCTAATTATTTTTTTCCAAGGTTTGGGGTTGGGCTTAGGGTTAGGATTTTTCGGTAGTAAATATGCCCTAGCCCTAATCTTAAACCCAGAAAAAATTCAGTTCTTATGTTTCTTGCAAGTATGCCCTAAGCCCTGAACATTTGAAAAAGTAGGATTTGGGGTTAGGGTTAGGGTTTGACTTTTTTTGTAAGGATTTAACCACTAAATAGCATTAAGAGTAAATAGCAAGTACTAAGACTGACAACTAACACAATAGTGTTGTGACTTGTGGTACATATCATAAAATACTGTACCCTTCCAAACATATGTTATCATCTTCACACACACCAGGAAAAAGAAAACAAAAAAGAAAGGACTGAGAGTTGTTAACTTAGAGAGAATCATCAAGTATATCACCTAACGGGCCAATAACAAGACTCAATTATAAGGTTATAAATAAAGAAGGAGAAACCACGAATTTCTCACAATAAATCACCACTTCCCTGCGGGCCAATTTATCCAACCAAAAATGTGTGGTTTTTTTTAAAAAGTGGTCAAAAAAAAATTTGACCAGATAAATTGCAATAAAATCATGGACCACAGTTTTCCAGCAAATTTTCATTGTAGCTGACGATCTATTTATTTATTTTTCATTCTACCGTTATTTTTCAATTTCTCCAGAGCATTTTTCAGGCAATATTTGATGTCAAATTGCATTTGACCGCGCAACCTTGGGTTTTCATATCATCTTCACATTTTCTACAAATTTGTCCTATTATTGCCAATCTACAAGTTATAATTTTTTATATTACTTCATTTTAATTTTTTTATGTTTGGCTTAGAGTTGCCCATAAATGTAAATACTATTTTATTATACCCTAACCCTAAATTTAATTTTTTCCAAGGTTCAAGGTCAAGGTTAGAGTTTTTTGTTAGTATAAATATGCCCTAACCCTAATTCTAAACCCTGCAAAGAATTTCAGGGTTTAGGTTCTTTTGTCAGTGCACCCTAAACATAATCCCATGAATTTTATTTTTAGAATTTGGGGCAAAGGATAGTTTTTTTGTTAGGGTAAGAGTTAGGTTTTTTTGGGTTAGTATCCCCTAACCCTAAACCTCAAAAAATTTCTCAAGGCTTAGAGTTAGTATTAGTGGTTTATTTTTTGGGCTTACTACACCATAATTCTAACCATAAACCTTAAATTTTTAGGTTGGGACTAGGATTTTTTATTATAGTTGGCATTTGTGTAATTGTTTCTTTTGTTATAAAATACTAAAAGCATTTGTAATATTATGTACTTTTGATTCTCGAACCCCTCTATTTTGCAGCAAACATACTATTTGGCAAGATAACCCTTTTCCCCAATAGCATATTTGAGGGCATAGAGGTTAGAATGGTTGTAGAAATTTTTTCCTATAGTTATGTTGTTTATATATTTTTATCGTTCTTCCTTTTTCTATTCTTCTAGTGATTTGTCATTATTGGCTAAGCTAGATTCCCCATAAAGCATTTCTTTAAGTGAGAGATGCTACTACTTCAATACCCAAGCTTTAGATAGACCTGAGACTTTTCCATACCATCTCTTTCAGTATCACTCGACTCTCCCATACCATGAGTGGTATATTGAAAGGTTTGGTATATTGAGAAAATTGTTTTTTCATACCATCACTGTCCCACTTACCTTTGGGTATATAGGGAGGAATGGTATATTGAGCAATTTGGCTTATTGGAGGGTGGCATATCAAAACATAGGAGTGATAGGGTTGGAGCTATAAGGGTTTCTTCTATTAGTGATAGGGGAAAACCTTCAAACATTTAAAAACTCTAACCTTTTTTTGGGTAGAGTTGGCCATTATGCCGTGTGAGAGATGCTCTATATGGATGTATGGCACAATGATCCCTAATGCAAACCAAGTGAAGCATCAAGAGTTCCAAGGGAGACATTTATCACTTCCAATAACATTTGTCAAAGGTTCCATGCCATTATGTGAAGCCTTGTGTATGGCATGGTGGTCCCCAATGCAAACAAGTGAAGTATCAAGGGTTCCAAGGGAGACATTTGTTTCTTCCGATGACATTTGTCGAAGGTTCCAAGCATGATGTGAAGCCTTGCAAATAGTGCCCTTCAAATGTTACATATCAAGTCTTAAACAATCTTGAGACATATTTAGAGAGCAAGGCAAACAAGACAAGGATAAGCACAATAGTTGGATTGACTTATTTTGAGGCCAAAGTTGTTTAATGAACCTGTTGTGACCTTTTTCCACACATCACCCCATTGCAAATGGGGACCCTCTGATTTTCCTGCTTTCTAGGGTTTTGTTAGTGTCTTGTGATCTTTTGCTGCAGTTTCACCAAGCCTTATCCAGTTCAGAGCATTTCAGGCCCTGACAATTGAAAGTTAGTTTTTGCATGTTATGTGATTCCGAAGTGTGAACACCACCAGAGTGCTTAGAAAGGCCAAAGGACGAAAATCGCAATTGATTTGGACGAATTTGGACAACTTTCTATTTTTAGAAAGTTTGCTTTTTTGCTTTCCTATTTTTTTAGGAAGTTTTTTTTTTGGCATTTTCAGCCCGATCCCCGGTATGGCTATTTTAAGAAAGTTTTTCCTATTTTTTAGGGATGTCTGCTTTCTGCTTTTTGCCTTTTCGGGATGCAAACCTAGGGTTTACACTTGCACCACTGACCGGCTTCGACCAGAACTCGAAAATTCCAAGTTTTGACCTAAAAAAGCTAAATCCCTAGATTTTAGGCTTTTTGCTCTTTCAGGATGCAAACCTAGGGTTTACACTTGCACCACTGACCAGCTTCGACCGGAACTCAAAAACTCCAAGTTTCGACCTAAAAAGCTAAATCCCTAGATTTTAGGCTTTTTGCTACTTCAGATGATCCACCTAGGCGTGGATTTCAAATTTCAAGTTAATCCAGTTAAATTAGATTAAACTGTGAAATTTTGAAATTTCTCTAAAACTTCTTCTAAGTTTGGCTAACAAGGGTTTTGAAGTATTATTGCAGGTTCAAAGTCCACCCAAGGTCTCCAAAGTGATGTGGGAGCACTCACCAAAGTCCGCCATGCCTTGGGAGGCCATGAAGGAGCAAAGGCCAAAGTCCGCCACACCTTGGGAGGCCATGAAGGTGCTAACTTCAAAGTCCGCCAAGGCTAGAGAGGTCATGTGGGAGCACTACCAAAGTCCGCCAAGGCTAGAGAGGTCATGTGGGAACACTCACCAAAGTCTGCCAAGGCTAGAGAGGTCATGTGGGAGCACTCACCAAAGTCCGCCAAGGCTAGAGAGGTCATGTGGGAGCTAACTTCAAAGTCCGCCATGCCTTAGGAGAGTCATGAGGAGGGACCTTCAAAGTCCGCCCCATGCCTTGGCCAAATTTTCACCTTGATGGAGGCCATGAAGGAGCACTCACCAAAGTCCGCCACTGTCTTGGAGGTCAGGTAGGAGACACCTTCAAAGTCCGCCATGTATGTGTGTGGGGTGCATAGGGGTACAGCTTGAAGCCCGCCCAGGATGCTAAGTCATGGAAGAGAACCCTCCAAAGTCCGCCCAAGGGGATGTTGCTTGAAGTCCGCTTAGGGGATGGGTTTGAAGTCCGCCTAGGCTAAGGTGGAGAGCCCTCCAAAGTCCGCCCAAGGTGGAAAGCCCTCCAAAGTCCGCCAAGGTTGGGAGGCTAAGGAGGAGGAGTGATAGAAGTCCGCCCAAGGTGGGAGCCGCCACCAAAGTCCACCCAAGATGGAGGTCATGTAGGAGCCCTCTCCCAAGTCCGCCAAAGTAAGAGAGCAAGGTAGGAGGTGCCAAGTTTAAAGTCCGCCAAGGGTAAAGAGAGCTATGAGGAGAGACCTTCAAAGTCCGCCCCATGCCTTAGCCAAAAATTTCACCTTGATGGAGATCCATGAGGAGAGACCTTCAAAGTCCGCCCCATGTAGGAGCAAAGGCTAAAGTCCGCCCCATGCCTTAGCCAAAAATTTCGCCTTGAAGAGAGCCATGAGGAGAGGTCTCCAAAGTCTGCCATACCTTGGAGAAGATGGAGATAAATTTCAAAAGTCAACCTACGCATGGAAAAGTCAAACAAAATCAACAAGATGCCAGTGGTGTCACAAAAATTCACTAAGATTTCAAAATTAAATCCAAAATGAAGAAAATATCTAAGGATTATTAAAAATCCACAAAATAAATCCAAAATGGAAAGTTTTTTTGGAAAAAGAGAATATTGAAAGAATATTGGAAGATTATTGAGATATTAAATCAAAATGGAAAGTTTTTTTGAAAGGGAATATTGGAGAATTGATAAATATCTTCAAACTTAAATCAAAATGGAAAGTTTTTTTTAAAAATTAGAAGTATGAGTTGGATGATTTTAGGGGTTTTTACTTGAAGATTTAACCTTGTCTACAAATACTTCATTATCAACTTCATTATTACACCAAGAAGTTCAAAGTTACCAAGGAGAGCTTAGTAAAGTATGTCAGTTTGAAGATCATCTGGAGAAAATTCTAGATATTGCTGGAAGTTAGATAATATTTTTTGGCAAAAGGTTTACAGATTTCTGGAGAAAGGCAACTAGTACGAGGTTGAATCATCCAAACTTTTCTGAATTTTCTGAATATTTTGGAGAAAATTCTGGCCTTACTTCTATCCAAGTCAGAGGTGAAATTAAAATTATGAATTTTCTGAATATTTTCCAGAATTTAATAAATGATTTTTTCAAAAATTTTGGGAGGAAGAAAATCATTTTTTTTGGCTAAGTATGAAATTTTTTTTGAAAGTTTTGACACTTGGTGGTAACCACAACCAGCCTTAAGACTGAGGGTTTTAAGGTGAAAATTCGATTTTTATGGCTAAGTATGAGAATAAAAAAATGGAAAATTTTCCAACACTTAGCCATTTTGCGGCCCCATTATTTTCAAAACTTTGCAAATCATTTTCTAACTTTAAAATTTCATTGTTTGCCTGCAGGCCCTAGACATTATGAAATTCCAGGTAGACAAAGATGCTCCTCCAGAGGCGAGGATGACTTCAAAGTGGAAGAACATCAGCGACACCAACCTCAGACACATCAATCTGAGGGAGTTTAAGAAGCGAATGTTTGGTCTGGACAACCTTGTGCCTACCACCATTGCGCGAAAAATGATGAAGAGTGGTATCGTGCACGCTGCTGGCTTCCTCCCCGCCATGCAATGCAATGAACTAGTAGTTGAATGTGCCAAACACTACAACCCCATCAGTAAGGACATTGTTGCACCTGATGGAAGAGTGTTGGCAAATGTCAGCGATGAGGCCATCAGAGAGGCCTTCAGGATCCCAGAGTACCACAACACAGTGTATATGACAAAGGACGAAGCTGACAGTCTGTACCAGGACCACCTACAGGAATATGATGCCATAGTTAACCATTCCTAGCTAGACAAGCCGAGGAAGGGCGCCTCCAAACTCCAGAGAAAGAGCCGAGTGCGAGCATACTTCAAGGAGGACATTGGGGACATGATTGTCCTGCTCAATAGAATAATAGGAAATCCTCAGGGAGCTCCATTCGAACCCTGGATGTATTATTTCATTAATGAAATAATCAATGGAGTGAGGATGATAGACTGGGCCCAGATGATCAGCAACAACCTAAACAGCCAGCTGAGGAACCTGGAGACAAATAGGACTTTCTTCATGAGTTCTTACTTGTTTTATTCATTGGCCAGGACCTACAGATACAGAGGTCTCACTTGCAAAGGAGAAGTTGGGAACAAGGAGAACCAGTTTCCAGTGTACGATTGCTATCCCCAGCTCCACATGGAGGAGAAATTCCATTTTAAAAGAGTGAATGATACCATCTTGATGCACATCACCCGGAAACTTCAAGGTGGTTTGCACCAGAGGCTCTCTCAGGAGTCTATGGACTTCATCGGTCGGTTCGGGTGTTGGTACATCCAATATCCAAAATTCACTTACCTCTGAATTCAAGGATTCTCCGAGCCTCCATACAAGCTTCCGGCTTACCCTACCAACCGAGTGGTGTTGCTCAAGGTTGTGAGACAATTGGAGGAGTATATAGTGATTCAAAGGGATAAGCAGAATAAGGCAAGAACGTCCTCACTCACAATTGGTAATGGGCTAGAAACATGTCCATCATCACAAGCTGCTGCAACCGCGGAGAAGGAATTGGCCTGGTATCCTTTCTACCAATACAAGGCAAGAAAAGATTTCGATCTATTCCATAGGATAAAGAAGATTGAAGGGACAACGTTTGAGCACAGACTGGATCTAGAAGACTACTGGGCTAATGCAGCCGATAGCTTCGAGATCAGGAAGAGATTCTAGTCAAGAATCCCTTTGAGCATGGTGAGAGCAACGGAAGTATTCAAAGTTGCCGATCAGGTAGAAGAAAGCCTAGAACTTCAGCAGCCAGGCTTTGAAAAGATGAAAAATGAACCCTTAGTCTTAATAGATTGGACAAAGGGAGAGAAATCGGATCTAGCAGACCTCATGAGGTCGGTGGTTGAGTACTCAAGGTGGTGGGCGTCTGAAAAGACAAAACAGTTGAAGGCCAAAGGTGTGACTTTGACTTATGAATTAATGGGAGTAGATGATACTCTGTCCGTTGATCTTTGTACCTCCGCCGGCGATGTGCGAAATCCAGAAAGTGTTGGGTCTCGAAAGAGGAAGGAGTTGGTTGGAAGCTCCACAAAGGTCACAGGGAAAAGGATTGTAGGTGAGAGAAGAGAATCCAACGAGAGTCGCTCCATCCTAAGTGTTGCTTCCATTGCGCCCGATCAGAGTGCAACTGGGGAACAAGAGATGAACATCTATGTGATTGATGATGAAGAAAGAGTGCTTTCCCAACCAGTTGAGGAAGTAGCGAAAGAGGTCTTCCAAAGTCCAAACAGAGAGCAAATTGAAGCACCTACAATCTTCTTGGATGGCATACCAGCAAACCTAGGAGAGGCAGACGATGAGTTTGATCGGAACACTGTAGAGCAATCAACCATTCCGGATTGGCTGAGAGCAAGGATAAAGGCCAAGGTTCCCAAGGAGGCCCACTCAACCGAGGAGGTCACCGCAGCATTCCTGGAAAAGGTGAATGAACCCGCTATAGCTAAACCACCCAAACCCATAAGGAAGTTTTCCTTAATTCAAAGAGACAGTGCCCGATTCAGGACAGTCCAAATAGCGGTGCCCAAAGAAGGGAAAACCAGAGACAATGTCACCGCGGATGATTACAAGGTTACCACCATAGAGCTGGGTAAGCCCACCCAGGACCAAGAGGTCCAATATTTTGATGACTCCTGCAACGTTCTAAAGACGAGGCTGGCTCATGAAAAGGAAAAGAGGAAGAAGGTTGAAGAAGAGAACCAACAATGGAAGAAGTATGTTCTTCATCTTACCAGCCCACTCAACCGTGAAGTCCCGGCTACTCCGCCACAGCCTCTTCAGCAAGGATCAATGAAAGACTATGATGATATGAAGGGCTCGTACACTCAAGAAAAGGAATGGATTTCAGACGCTTCGGTGCATGCTGACACCCTAGTGGAAAACTTAGTATCGGCACATGAGGCAACTTCTTTGTTGATTGATCGTATCCAAGATCTAGCCTCCAATTGGGAAGAGGTGGATGAAATTCAAAATGAAATACTCCCTCATCTGAAGGTTATCCGAGGCATGTCAAAGAGAAGCTTAGTGGATGCAGGCATCATACAGACAAGAGACAGGTATGACTTCGGCACGTGGTACTATACTCTGGTCACTCGGATTGAGGTTCTGAAGAAATCCGAGACCAAGTGTTTTGAGACAGAGGCAAGTGTTAGAGAGATCCTGGGCAAGGTATTCTGTGTGGTGTCAGAAATTTGGAAGAAGGAAAGCCTAAGGGAGAAGCATTTACAAGCAAAGAACCTTAGAGCCAGGATTCAGGCGAGCTTCTTCAGGGATTCAGGGATGATTGACAAAGGCGATCTTTCAATGATTGCAAACTTCCTCTCCATCGATGACAACTTCCTCACCCAAGCAGTTGAGTGGGAAGGCATCCTTGCCACATGTACCGATGACGTGGACCTCATCGACTTCCAGATTGGCGGTTTGCCAAGTGTCACCATGGAGGAGGTCAAGCTCATTGTGTCCAGATACGTTGAATCTCTGAAAGAAGAAAGTGGCCACTCACCTCAGTGAAATTAGCAGCTGCGCTACTTGTCACTCTTTCATTTGTTTCAACTGATAGTATTTCGGGAAACCCTAATTAGGGTTTAGGACTTTCAATCTTGGCCCTTGATCGCTGTTTGATCTCAGCCATTCATTATTTTTTGAGAACTATATAAGGTTGCCTCCTCTCATTTGGAGAGTATGAGGTTTTTGATGTATTGTTGCTTAAGGTCATTTCCAGATAATATATTGCATGTGCGCTGCTTTGTAACCTCTATTATTTGAATGATTTGCATGGTTTCAATTGCCTCAACACTTAGTTAAAATTAATCTAGACTTGCTTTCATTGTTGTTAATTTGAATGAAGGATTTGATAAGTGTCGATTCATGGTGTGTCTCCGCTCATACTTTTGGTAAATGGATGATTTCCATCTTACCGTGCAAAGTTAGTCTGAGCCCATCCCCTGTGCATCCCAACATCTCGATCATAAGCACAACCCATTGAAGATTGCACCGGCCTTGTGTAGTTGTCCCTAATGTGGCGAAGCAAGGTTTGGTTTCTCGAGAGCACCCAGTTGATACCGTCTCCAGAGTTCGTAGGTTTAGATTAGCCTTCCTAAACCCTCTCCCTTTTTCCCTTTCTTTTGAAAGTCTAAATCCCCAGAAAATTCCCAAAAAAAGGAGAAGAGCCTAAAATTGCCAAATCCATCTAAGTCCAGCAGTTCAAGATACTTGTTAAACGTAAGTCCCCCTTGAAATTTCACAACACTACCCAAGAAGCTATTCCACTAAAGTCGCTTGTTCGCACATATAGACCTTGGAATCAATAGTGATTTTTCAGGAGAGGATAGAATGCCTTCGGGTATCCTATCCTAATGTTTGGTAGATGATAAAACAGACACCAACAGAACCAAAGCTACCACAACCACCTATGAGAGTCTAGACACCTGCTTCTTCATTAAGTCAACCTAACACTGCGGGAGAACATTAACATCTTCCTTGCACATTATATTAGATTAGAAGCAAAGTCATCTTTAGAGAGCATAGAATGGAGAAAGAATGTTCATAAATAGGCCAAGAAGGCCATTGGCACCTTTTGGTATTATTATAGCATATTGTTCAATGTCGTCAAGTCTCTATACTAACAATCTATGGTGAATGCAATTGCAATTGCAGGTCCTAGGTTCAAGGCCCCGTCACACAAAATTTCTAACACTGATATGTTGAGGTATGCTTACAAGTAGGCGACCAAGGTTGACAAACATGGCAAAGAGTGGGCAAAGACTAGTTGCACTATCATGTTAAATGACTGAACAGAGAAAAAACCATAATCTGATCAAATTGCTTGTTGTGTCCAGTTTTGGCTAGCCTTCCTAAAACTTCAAATACATTATGTATGGTGAAATCACTACAAGCACTACTCACTCTATTTGATAAAGCGATCACTAAGCAAAGGCCACAAAATGCAATCTAATTTATTACAGATAATGCTATTGATAGTCTTGCTATTGGAAAACTTCTAATGGAGAAATATCCCATATGTTTTGGAACCCATGCATGATACATTGTCAGATTGTCTCAGTATAGCCCTAGAAGACATTGATAAACTTCAATAGGTTAAGTTTGTATTCCAGAGAGCCTGCACAGATGTCAAATTTATATACAATCATACAAGAGTGTTGAGCATTATACACACCTTCACAAAGGGTAAGGACTTTCTTTAGCTAGGACTGATGAGATTTGCTACCCACTTCCTTGCATTATAGATTTTTTGTTTGCAAAAGATGATTAGAAACAAATATTTGTTTCAAATGAGTAGATTGAGTCTAACTATGGTAGACTACATATTTGAATAGAGTTTCTTGGAGAGGTACCAAAGATTGTCCAGTTTTCAAAGCTTCTAATCAAAGTGATGAGACTTGAGACTAGTCAATGGGACTATTTGTATGAATCCATGGGTAGGTTCAACGGGTCAATCAGGAACAAGTTAGGCAATGATAAGGACAAGGACAGGCTGCTATGGGACTAGCAAATCCATTCCCCCCTCCATGTCTTTGGATGCTACCTCAATCTAGTATTGTTCCATAAAATAGATCATAGTTGGGTGAAAAAATGATAGTATAGTTGTTGCAAGCTAAGTTTGTTGCTGAACAAATTTGACCCAAGACAGTTGTTGCACAACACCCTCTATTACTGCAGGACCCATTTTAACCTACCAAAAAAATGATGAGGTCATTTTTCATGGTTTCTAGAGGCAACAGTCATTCTATTTGGCAAAAAACATCAGGCCCACAAACAAAATGTAAAAACTATTCAGGTAATATTGTAATATTTAGCATATAATGGTCATTTAAGTCATTAGTTAGTTTTTAGTAACTTTCTATTCTGTAAGTCAGCTACTTTATATTTAGAATCTCTCTATTTTGTCTTTAATTCTCGATTGTTTCCATTATGGAAAGATCTTTTGTAATTGCTTATATGAGTATCCTCTTTTTTTGGCGAATTTTTTTTAATACATGGTCCATTTACCTAGAAATTCAAGGAAAATTCTACAAGTTTTTTTTAATTGGATTTTTTAAAACAAAAATCGTGGGTTTTTTGGCAATTTTTTTTAGAATAAAATTCATGCCTTTTTTTGTTGGAGATCAAGGGTTTTTACCAACAAAGTTTTTGAACATTTTTTTGATAAAAATCGTGGTTTTCTGGTTAGCGTTATTTCGTCAAGGGTTTTCCTTGCTGGAGATTGTGGGTTTTTACCGCGACAAGTTTATGCCCGTTGCCTCTCAGTTCTTCTACAATTGTGTCTAGCTGTTTTTTACAATGTTGTGTGAGGGTTTTTCTTAGGCCAAGCCGCAAAGTTTTCTCAGACTCGTTTAGTTTTTCCGCAGACTAGTGTTTGGAGACGGATTTTTCTGCAAATTGTGACAAGGGTTTCAAAGTCGCATGGAGGATTTTTTTTTTTGACGTTATTTTTTTAAATCATCAATTTTTGTTTTTAAAGCAAATAACCATGAGTAGTTTAGATCGGTTTTCCAAAAAATCATGAGTATTCAGAATTTTTGCATGATTTTTTAAAAACAAATCGTGGATTTTAAATTTTTTTTATTCAACAAAAATTGAAGATATTTAAGAAGCTGATTTTTATCTCATTTTCCATGTCTCTGGATAGCGGGAGGGATGGCTTCGTTACCCAACATCATGTTAGAAGGCACTCAAAAGTTCAACGGCAACAATACCTGAAAACAGAGGATGCTCACCATTTTTTAGTACCGGTGCCTAGATTAATTTGTTCTAGGTAATTATGCTCGTCCCATAGTGGCAAGCAAAAACCGGGACACATTTGATGAGCATAATCGTGAAGCAGGTATGTTGCTCAAGTCATCAATCACCAATGAGATGCTTCCACAAGTACCGTCTGGCAAGACTGCTACACAAATTTAGACTCACTTGAAGGATCTGCACGAAATGTCACATAAAGGCAAAGCTTTCTTCCTTAAAAATATGTTATTCTTGATTATGATGGATGACAATATTGAATATTGTCTTTGTAGGATCATTTGATGAAGATCAAAGACATTCGCAATCAACTAAAGACCATTGGTCACAAGATGGAAGAAGAGGATATGGTGGTTATCTTGCTGAAAAGCTTACCATGATCCTCTGAGCATTTCATCGAAACTCTCAACATTACATCCACCAATGTTGACTTGAAGTTTGATGACTTGTGCAACAAGCTCTTGCAGCAAGACGGGTGGAAGAAGCAGTTTGGTAGCAACAAGGAGACAACCAGTGTGGAACAAGCTTTTATTGCCAAAGACAAAGGCTAAATCAGATTGTGCACACATTTGATAGAGTTTTCACCCATAGGTGAATTTCTCCAAGGTAAATCTCTATATTTGGTCATGTTGATGTGTGCTCTTATTTCCCTTTTGTTGATTTTTGTCGTGTTGATGCTTAATTAATTTTAGTCTTTTGATGTAATGTCCCCTATTTGAATCACCTTATATTTACCCACAAGAGATTAGAGTATCACGGTTCAAGTCTGATCTGACTGCTTTATGAGAACTCCTACTATGCTTTGATGCCCTCATCAAATGAAACCTTCTCCCCTTATATCTTCCAATGTGAGGGGGGGTCACACCTCTTCATCATGTTTGCCCTTTATAATGGTCACAACCTTTCACAATCACCACCCTTCAAAAGAGTCACAACCCTTCATCATTTATGCCCATTGAAAGAGTCACAACCTTCCATAATTATGCCCTTTGAAAGAGTCACAACCTTTCATAATTTCTGCCTTCCTTTGGAAGAGTTACTTCCTTATTTACTTCACATTCCTTCCTTCTTCCATTGATTTTTCCTTGATTCACATGCTCCATTCTTTCTTACCTCCCCTCTCACAAACGAGGTTCTCTTTCTCCCATTTATATTTCATGTTTGAGGGAGTCACAACTTTTCATTTCATGCCTTTTGACCATTCATTAACTTAAATTAAATTTTAATTATATTTAATTTTATTCTTTTATGTTTTAATTTAAATTTTATTTTTATTCTTTTGTATTTTAATTTTATTATTAAATCCTATTTCAAAGTGGGGAAATTATATTTGATCCTTTCAATTAATCCATAAGTTGATGACTCACTTGTGGAATATTCATTCTAGTTTTTGGATCAAGTGGTACAAAAGCAAGGTTCTAGACATCCTTGCATGTGTATGACAGGTTATGCCATCAACCAAAGCAAGTGGAAATGGAAATTTGGGCCCTTTTAAGCCCAAAATCAGAAAGGAAGAGTAGAATATGACAGCTACACAATGGCAAAACATGAGGTTGATGGAGAAATGAAGTACAAAGAAGTTAGAGGATGATGTTGCAAGAATCTCCAACACAATGGGCGAAATTGACAGACTTCAAAGCATAATGTTGGCCTTAACTAAGAAACTAGGGATTGCTAGAAGTCATGAAGAAGCAAAAGAACCCAACAAGAGTACGGAAACACATCCCAAGGAAGGGTTTTCAAAGCTAACACCAAGGTTTATATTCAGCCTTTTCATGGAGAGATAAGTAATAAGAAGTTAGATCAGAAGGTCTCAAAAATGGAGGTGTAGTTTAGTCTCCATAAATTCACTCCTCATCAGCAAATAGCATTTGCAAGACTAAAGCTATTTGGGCATGCTCTTTGGTGGTTTGAAAGTTACGCACATTCCTTAGAATTTTGAAACTACCTCCAATTTCAAAGTGGGAAGACTTTTAGGGACTGCTCAAGAAGCAATTCTACAGTTTATGTGATGGCATTACTTCAAATAAAGGCAAGGGCAAACCATCCAAAAATATACAAGCAAGTTAAGGAAGAGGTCATCCAATTGCAAAGGATGTTTTGGACTGTGCAGTGCTAATGAAATACATTGGTGGACTCTTTTGGTACCCAAAGAGACCTGCCCTCATAGCTAAAACCTGAAACATATATAAAGCAGGTGCAAAAGCACACTGCTTGGAATTAGATAATAAGAGAAACTCTTCCTACAAGCAAAAACAAGAGGATAAAGAGCAACATCAAGGTGGAGATCAGAGCAAAGGCAAGATTAATGGTAAAAACAAGAAAAATGCTATCACCATTGTCAATACAAGAAATAAGGGCAAAGACAAGGGTAAATTTCATTGTTTTCATTGTGATAAAGAGTATCATTCAAAGGAAAGATGTTGAAAGTTGCACCTGGATTTGGCACCTTTTGTTGAGCAAAAAGAATGATGAGACAACAAATGTGGTTTAAGGCAAGGAGACTGATTACAGCTTTGAGAAGGATGAAAAGTAGTCATGTGCCATGGTTCGTAAGGGTGCCTGTGTGGTGGGCGATAATTCTCACAATGAAGAACTCACCAAACTCTTCCACATCAAAATTTAAAGTTAAGGGTAGAACGACTGATGCTTTGTTTGACAGAGTGCTCTGAAGAAAATCTAATTTCTCAAAAGCTGGTTGGCAAGCTTGGGTTGAAGACCATGAACCATTCTCATCCAAAATCGTTAAGATGGTTGAAACAAAGGCAGAAAGCAACGTAAGTTAATTTTTAGGCTTTATGTGGAATTTAAGGATGAAGTTCTTGTTGATGTAACACCTCTAGATGCTTGTTGCGTAATTTTTGGAAGTCCCTACCTCTATATTTAAGATGCAATCTGCATTGCAAAAAAATCACTGTAGACTTTGTTTGAATAGGAAGGACTTCTCAAGCTAAAAGGCTGATCAATGCAAGTGGTAAGTTTTCTCTTTTAATGCTATGTGGAAAAGAAGAGCATGTGGGGGATGAGATAAAATATTAAAAACAATGCATGGACTGTATAATCATCAAGAGCAGCAAAAGGTAACATGTAACTTGGTTAATCAGTTTTCTCAGTTGTTTCTTGAGCAGAAAGGGCTGCCTCCAAAGAGAGCCGTAGAGCATGAGATATAATTGTTGCCTGATTGCCCACTTCCAAACATTGGGATATACCATCAAAGTTTTGTAAAGGCTAATGAGGTCAAGATACATCGGAAGACACTCATTGAGCAAAGTGTAGTCAGACCTAGCAGCTCATGTTGCCGTTCTTCTATTGTTGTTGTACCAAAGAAACATGGGACTTGGCAAATGTGCATTGACTACAGGATTTTGAAGGAAACAACCATAAAAAAAAATCTGCTATCCCACAGTGATGATCTTTGGAACACCTTAAGCATACCAAATATTTTTTACCTACTTCAACATAAAATCAAAATATCACCATGTTCAAATCAAAGAAGAGAATGAGTGAAATACAGTATTTTAAACAAACCAAGGAATATACAAGTGGCTAGTTTACCATTTATATTGTGCAACACTCCAGATACCTTCATGAGGCTGATGAATGAGATACCTCAACCCCTTATAGATTCTTGTGTAATTGTCTATTTGGATGATATCATGGTTTTTAGCAAAGCATCTGATGAAGATATCTTTTATCTTTAAGTGCAACAAGTGTCAAAGAAGAACAAGTTGCTTTGAAATGGAAAGAAATAGGAATTTGCAAGAACATCACTGACACAGCTTGGGCAAGTAGTGGGAAATAATAAAATCAAGATTGATCTTGTAAAGAGTAAGGACATTGTGAATAAGCCCACATCCATCATGGAGATTAGGAGCTTTGTTGGGGTTCTCTAGTATATTCATAAGTTTGTAAAATCATTCTCCTATGTTGCTGCTCCTTCGCATGCTATAACAGGGGCTGGAAAATGCTTTCATTGGAGTACAAAACTACAGCATGAATTTAAAGAGCTTAAGTGCAAAGTCAGTCATGCACCCCTGTTTCTATTAACTAATCTTCAGCAGCCTTTTGAAGCTGAAAAAATTTCTAGTGACCATGCAGTTGAGGCTGTTTTGATGTAAGGAGGAAAACCAGTGTTTATCATTCAGAATTGTTCGACGGGATGTCCTCAAGTATGGTACCTATTATATAGAGTTGTATTCTTTGGTCTTAGCAGTAATGAAATAGAAACACTTCATGGAATGGACTTCCATTTCCATTTGGTGATAAACTCCACAAGCAAGGTATGACCAACAAGATGGCTGATATGTTGTTTAGACCACCTCTTACGTTATTAGAAACTTTTTATAAAGAGGTCCATGTTGAAGACTATGCTAATGATGCAGATTTCCGCGAGATATATCAGAAGATAAAGAGTCGTATGCTATCCTCAAGTATGGTACCATTGATAAAGAGTTGTATGTTTTGGTCTTAGCAGTGACGAAATGGAAACACTTCATGGATGGACTTTCTTCACCATTTCCATTTGGTGATAAGCTCTACAAGCAAGGTGTGACCAACTAAGATGGCTGATATGTTGTTTAGACCACCTCTTCTCTCAATATTTAGTACTCTTACTTTATTAGAACCTTTTTATAAAGAGGTTCATGTTAAAGACTATACTAATCAGTGAGAACCGATCAAAGATATGTTCCATGGACTAGCGTGGCCCCAGTTGATCAAGGAGAGAAGAATCATGAAGTGTGAAGTGTTGCCTTGTCCGGAGGAAGTTCCTCCCTTGGCCTTTTCTTCTTCCCCAGAACTCCGGAACCTCGAGGTTCTGAAATTCTTTTCTCTTTGCCCTTGTCTCTTTCCTTCTTCCTTTTCCGGAACTCCAGAACCCTGAGATTCCAAAGTTTTTTGCCTTAGCTTCTTTCTTTCCTTCTTCGAAACTCTGGAACCCCGAGGTTCCGAAGTTCCCTTCCTTCCCTTAACTTTTCTCCAGTTTCTCCGGAACTCCGGAACCCCGAGGTTCCGAAGTTCTTTCCCTAGCTTAGCCCCTCCTCTCCTTAGCCTTTCTCTCTTTTTCCCTGGAACTCCAAAACCCCGAGGTTCCGAAGTTCCTTGTCTCTTTTCTCCTTCCCTCTTCAGAACCCGAAACCTCGAGGTTCCGAAGTTCCTAGCTTTCCTTTCCTTCGCCTCTTCTCTCAAGCTTCTCCTTTGCTCGGAACTTCCTTCCCCTTTTGCCTTCTCTCCCTAGTTCCTCCGGAACTCCGGAACCCCGAGGTTCCGAAGTTCCTTTCCTTCTCTTCCTCTCTCTATCCCGGAACTCCGAGGTTCCAAAGTTCCTTGCTCCTTCCCCTATCTGCCTCACTTTGAGAGTCCGAGCTTCCAAAGTCTTCGGGCTTCCTTTCGACTTGCAACACTTCTGGATGGCGTGATCAACACTCAAGGCTTTAAATGCTCCGACAGCTTTGGTGACTTGTGCACTTTCTTTTGTGTAGCCACAAGGGTGCATTTAATGTTTTTGGCAGGATTTCCATCAAGGGAGGTACCGGGCCATGCTTGGTGACTTGTGTCATGACTGCATACTCTAACTTTGGAAGGTTAGTCAATCCAACCTTCTCAGGGTTGTCTTTTGTGGGTATGGCTAGGTTGCTTGCATGTACAAGTCAAGTGCATGCACTTCCCTGCACTTACAGACTAACATGCAGGGGTCATGATCACCCTTGTGACCATTTTTCTATATAAACGTTGTTAAGCCTCATTATAAAGGGTTCTCTCCTTGCTGCCTTGAACTTTCCTATGCTCTTTCTCTTCTCTTGAAGACTTGTAATTATTTTTGCATTTCTATAACTATAAGATTGGCTTTTGGCATTATGATTAATTGAAAAATCACCATTCTTGCCTCTTTTCAACTTATGTATGCTATGTATGCTTTCTTACCTCCATCATAGGTGTATGTCTTGTGGCCTTTTCCTCTTCATATATGTTGTGTTAACTGGTTTTCTGAGTGTGACTTGTGGGAATCCTTCTCCCCTCTTGGCATTCAGTGAATTCTAACCTTCATATATGCATTGGGGTCACTCATACAATTGAAGTTGTGCATCTCTTGGGTGTTTCAGTTAATTCTTTGTGTCATTTCGGTGGGGAGAGGAACAATCTCTTCTTGGTGCATCACCTCCTTTTGTTTCAAGCAAATTCTCTCTTCCCTTTACCTCTGCAGATTGTTAGGATAGGCTTACAAGTTAGTTTTGAAGTGTTGAGTTGGTTCAACACTTGCACCTGGATAGAGAAGGAAGTCAGCCTTCTCCGGAGATTCAACCCCCCTTGCGCAAGGTCCCACACTTCGGGGTTGTTTCCATGTTTCACAAGGTTGCTGAGTTGATAGCTCAGCAAGGGTGCAAGCTTTTGTGATAACAGTTTTTGGCACGCCCGGTGGGACCTCATTCAATTCACATGCTAAGGATTCAGTGTTGTTCTTGGCATCTCAGTCTTTAGAGGCAGACATCTTCAAGCACTTGGCGACTCTGTTCAAGGACCAGTTCTTGTTCACACAAAGTTCACAACTCTGCTTACTCCGGAACCCCGGGACCCCTAGGTTCCGAAGTCAGTGAAGCCATCTTACTCCAGAACACCCCCAGGTTCCGAGGTGCTTAGGCCCCGGAAACTCGAAACCCCCAAGTTCCGAACTCCCGAACTTCCTCACTCCGGACATCCGAGCTCCCGAGGTGCCGTAGTGATCATACTCTGTAACTCTGAACCTCCGAACTTCCAAGGTCGGTTGCAAATTTCATGGCCAGAATTCATACAAGGGCGTCTTCTAGAGGCAGTTTCCAATTCATAGAGCTCCCATCTGCAGACTCTAGAAGGCGAAGAGGTAGACCTTCATTGTCACCAGTCAGGGGCATCAAGGTTGTAAACACTCCATCTCCCAGGTCTCGTTCTACTCCTCCATTTACAAGACCATTACTATCAAAGGCTCCCACCACTCATATCAATAGACCATTGTTCCGCATGGCTAGAAATCAGGTTTTCATTACCTTCAATGGAGGGAGTCCCCTTATTTTGACTCAATGGAGCGACATACCAGTCGCCGCGTTAGAGAGTATACCATACTTCACTGGTGAGACAACTACTACGCCCATTGAGCACATTCAAGACATTGCAAACATCTGCTCCGTCCATAATATCACTCGGGATGATGTTGTCGTCAAACTCTTAGCCACATCTTTGAAGGGCAAAGCTTTGCAGTGGTATAGAGGGTTGTTGTCTAGCTCCATTCACAATTGGGATGAATTGGGGGAGAGGTTGTGCAACCATTTTGAAGACAAAAGTGACCACCTATCACTTGTGGAGCAATTGACTACGATCAAGAGGGAACCCCACGAGTTCATGGGAGATTTCAATTTCAGATTTCATAAGACATGGAATAGAATTCCTGCTCTAGTGAAACCATCTCCAAATCATGCCTTCTTGTGTTATCTTAGAGCTCTCAACAACGATATATCTATCATGGTACAATCAATGGGTGGAGCCTCTCTACCAGGTGCATATGACATAGCCATAAAAGAAAAAAATTGTTTGATTCAGGCTGGGAAGATAGCTCCAAGGCCTCCAATGCCTCTCTTCCCAGAAGCTCCTACTCAACAACCCACCTTGGCTCCTATCCCCATGGCTCTCGCAGGACAATCATCCACACCCTCTACATCCTCCAATGAGCTCCATGAGGTCAAGGCTCTACTACAAAACTTTGGCAATGAATTGGTGGCACTGAAGAGGCAGCAAACTCAATATAGCAGACCTTATCAGGCACAAAATCAAAATTATCAGCAAAATAGACCACCCTTTCAAGGGCAAAACCAATGGAGCAATGCTAGGCCTTTGAATAGTGTGAACCCACAACCGCAAGCAGCTCAAAGGCGATAGTTCCGATGCAAAATAACCTCGCCCAAGAGCAAGATTGGTGTCAACCATGTAATCAGCCACACAACCAAGGTGTGTGCCAAAATGGAGGGTCTGTCCAAACTTTAGTAGTGCAAGATAAGCCGACCACCTCTGACCAGCAATATGACCCAAATCAGCCTAGTGTTGGCCCCCAAGCTCACTTACAAGGGGATTCTACCTTTGTCAATTGGCAGGAGGCAGAATTTTGTTGTTTGAGCCAAACAAACGGTGAATCCATACTGCAGTATGCAAGGTCAAAGAAGAGAGCCATGGAGGCTGCCTCACCTTCAACATCAGCCCAAGCTCCAACACCCAATGTAGCCGTCCATGATACAAGCCAAAGTACCATGCAAGAGAACAAGAGGCAGGAGGAGGCCCAAGTCGTCCAAAGAGCAAAGGCAGATCTTGTAACCTCAAAAGGGCCTCTAAGGTCAGCTGGTGTTCCTTTCAACATAGTTGATCAAATGAAGAAGGCCAACCTCAACGTCACTATGTGGGAGGCCCTTTCAATTCCATCTCAAAGGGATTTGCTTAAGGAGGCACTGAAGGATGTCAATCAGTCTGGTGATGAGGTAGCAGTCAGCGGAAAGGTAGTCTCCACCAGTTTTGTGCAACCCAAGGAGGAGGAAGATTCAAGCAAGATCAACAAGCCTCCCCCTTTCTATCTCTCCTTAATCATAGGAGACAACTTGGTTCACAATTGCATGATAGATTTAGGAGCTAGTAACTCAGTCATGCCTAAGAAGGTAGCTGATCTTCTTGGCATAGAATACGAACCTGTGACCAAAGGGGTGGTCCAACTAGATGGCACTTCTATTAAGACGGTAGGGGTGGTAAAAAATTTGAAGTTAACTTGCATGCATGCCCTGGTTGCACTATTTTGCAAGACATATCAATCATCGACCTCCCTGCCTTCTTTGCCATCTGCCTGTCTAGAGACTTCACAGCCAAGATAGGTGGGTACTTGTCTTTTAATTGGTCCCACATGCTATTTCGAACAAGGTATGGTACCAAGGTCACCATAAGGGCAGAGCCCATTGCCCAAAACCACATTGAGCCCTACACCCCCAGCCTTATAAACATGAATTGCACTTTGCATGAAGAAGGGGAGGAGTGTATTGTCCGTGAGCCTGCTACTCTTTTGCAGAAGGTCCCTGATTGCTTGCTGGACGAATGGGCCAATGCTTTTCAGTTTGATCCATTAGTTGAGACTGAAGAGACTGGTCTTGGCACCTATTGTATCCATGAAGAGGATACTCCTATCCCTAACCTCATCAAGACACAAAGAGATTCAGAGGGGTTATGGAACATGTTTTTTGATGGTTCAAGAAACAAGAATGGTGCAGATGTCGGAGTGATGTTTGTTTCTCCTAAGCAGAAGAAATATTTCTTCTCCTTTAGGCTTCAATTTGGTTGCACCAACAATATCACTGAGTATGAAGCCTTGATCCAAGGTCTCCAACTTTCACTAAGCAGAAAGATCAAATCTTTGCAAGTATTTGGGGATAGTGAGTTGGTTGTTAAACACATCCGAGCCCAAAGTGTAGCAAAAAACAACCTACTCAAATCATACAAACACAGGGTTTGCGACTTGATCGAAGGATTCGAGGCCTTCAATATCCAGAGCATTCCTAGGGGTCAGAACAAGCATGCTAATAGGCTTGCAGCGGTTGGTGCTCAATTCGACATACCAATGCATGTTGCAAGTGAGAAGGAGCAACACATCAGGCTTGTTGTGAGGCCTATTGTCCCAAACAATCAAGTGAATTGGCAAATGTTTGAAAGCGATCAGCAGATCGTCAACTTCTTGCAAAACGAAGTAGAATTTTTTGCTAAAAATCGGTCTAAGCTGCAAGACCAGTATGGAGATCAAATCATGTAGCTCAACTCCAACAAGCTGCCTAAAGGTCTAGTTACCTTGGAAGGGATTTCAACTCGGATGATCAATTAAAGAAGAAAATGAACTTGGCTGCAAAAAGGGGTGACTACAAGCCAGTTGTTGTTGTTGAAGGTAGGTCCTTAAACTTGGGCAAGGTGTGTTCCTCAACCGAGCAAGAGGCCTTTGTTGAACTTCGCCAACAATATGATGACATAGTTGCTTGGACCTATGAAGACTTGAAGGGTTTTGACCCTAACTTGGCCCAGCATACCATAGAGCTAAACTCGGATGCAAAGCCAGTTAGACAAAAGCAAAGGCCAATAAATCTCAAAATTGAGCCACTAATGAGGAAGGAGTTGACCAAGCTCATAGAAGCCAACATCATCTTCCCTATCAAGCACTCCTCCTGGGTGGCCAACCTTGTCCTTGTAAGGAAGAAGAATGGGGAAATCAGGCTATGTGTAGACTTTAGGGATCTCAATAGAGTCTCCTTTAAAGATCACTATCCCCTTCCCTCTATGGAGCAGATTCTCCAAAAGGTCAGTGGCTCAGAAAGATTTTCATTCTTGGATGGATATTCAGGCCACAATCAAATCTTGGTCCAAGAATCAGACCAATACAAGACTGCATTTACTACTAAGTGGGGTACCTATGCTTATTGTAAAATGCCCTTTGGGCTAACCAATGCAAGTGCCACGTTCCAAAGAGCAATCGACATGGCTTTCAAGGGTTTATTAGCAATGTTTGTGCTTGTATACCTTGATGACATAACTGTTTATTCGAAGCATGCAACTGACCATCTTGGTCACCTTGAGAAGGTGTTCATGAAATGCAGGGAGTATGGTGTGTCTTTGAACCCTAGCAAGTGTGTATTTGCTACTGATCAAGGAAGATTGCTAGGACACATCGAATCCAAGGAGGGTTTGACCATTGATCCAGAGCGAGTGGAGGCTATTCTTTCTCTTCCACTCCCCAGTCACAAGAAAGGATTGCAAAGTTTCCTTGGTAGGATCAACTTTGTGAGGAGGTTCATCCCCAACCTTGCCACCATGGTAAAACTTCTCACTTCCATGTTGAAGAAAAACTTGGCTTTTAGTTGGACCAAGGAGGGACCAAGGAGGGAAGGACCGGTTTCGAAGAGATCAAACAAGCAATTGCTCATGCCCCTACCCTTGTCAATCCTAATTATGAAAGGGATTTTATCCTCTATACCTTCGGAGGAGAATCCAGCATCTCAATTGTCCTAACACAGCTGAACGATGACAATTTGGAGCAACCTATTGCTTTCTTTAGTGAGGGGCTAAAGGACTATGAGCTTAAGTATAGCTACGTAGAGAAGCAGGTCTTCACTATTGTAAGGGCATTAAAAAAGTTTAGACACATGTTGTCCAACAACAGGATCCAACTCTTAGTTCCGCATGCAAGTGTCAAAGATTTCCTTCTAAACAAGGACATCAATGAGAGGAGGGTTGGGTGGATAACCAAGGTCATGGAGTATGACATCAACATCAAGATCACCAAGCTTGTAAGAGGCAGGGGCCTATGTGAATAGCTTGTCTCATCTTTTGAGACTACTTCAGAGGTCGCCCTTGTATTACAAGAGGATCAACCTACTGGCAACAACACTCAATTCAGTTGGGTAGGTGACATGACCACCTTCTTAATGGAAGGTAGATACCCCCAAGGTCTGGGCAGGACCAAAAGAAGACACTTCAGGTTGCAGTCCATTCCCTATGTCTTCGTGAATGGCACTCTTTTCCGAAAAGACTCTAATGGAGTCTTACTAAGATGCATCGAGCAAAACCAAGTCAGTAGATTGTTAGAGGAGTTTCATGATGGCTCTTCAGAGGGCCACTTCTCTGCAAGGACTACGGCTATCAAAATAATGAGGGCTGGTTATTACTGGCCATCCTTATTCAATAACTCGCATAAATGGGTGAAGAATTGCAATAAATGTGCTCTCTTCTCTGGGAAGCAAAAACTAGCTGCCCTACCTCTTCATCCCATCCAAGCAGATCAACCGTTCACCCAATGGGGTTTAGACTTTATTGGCATGATAAACCCACCTTCTAGTGTTGGCTATAAGTGGATCTTGGCCGCAACAGATTACTTCACTAGATGGACATAGGCAGTCGCATTAAGGGATGCCACTGAGGCCTCAGTGTTGGAATTCCTTGAGGGAATTGTGACAAGATTCAGTGTCCCCTCCACCATCATATCAGACAATGCCAGGGCATTTGTTGGAACCCAAATCAGTTCTTGGGCATTTAAGCATGGTGTATACTTGAAGACATCATCCAACTATTACCCTCAGGGTAACGGCTTAGCTGAATCCTCCAACAAGAACCTTATTAGGATAGTTAAAAGGAAAATTGAAGACAATCAGAGGGCATGGCATATTAAGTTGAAGACAACCTTATGGGCTGACAGGATCACACCCAAGAGGGCAATTGGTAACTCCCCTTTAATGCTAGTATATGGGAAGGAAGCAAGACTCCCAACTTCCCTGGAGTTACCTTCTCTTGAACTAGCGCATCAGTTAGAATTAACAGTGAATGATGCCATGACAGTAAGGCTAGCTGAGCTGATGGAGCTGGAGGAGGTTAGAAGTAAGGCTATGCATACACTTGAGACTCATCAAGGGCAGGTCAAGAAATTTTTTGACAAAAAGGCGACTAATAGGGTCTTCAAAGAGGGAGATCTAGTTCTCAAGTGGGATGCAGACAGAGCCAAAGCTGGGCGACACTCCAAGTTTGATGCTATCTCGAGTGGCCCATATGCCATCACTAGTTGCAGGGAGGCCAATGCATTTCATCTCTCCAGGCTTGATGGCGAAGTTCTTCCAATCCCAGTGAATGGGATTCATCTCAAGCCTTGCTTCTGAAGAGGGTGCTGATGACTATGTATTATGTAAATATTAGACAAGAAGTTGTTTTGCTTTCATAAGTACTTATGCACATGCCACGTTCTCCTTAAGAGGGTGTGCGCTCTAGTTTCTAGTTTTCCTCCAAGTGATGGCACACACATGTTTTGGGTCTTTTCAATGACTCAGTGCCCAATGGATTGCTCAAGGCTTTTGGACTTCATGCTTAGCAGGCAAGCATCTTGCAAAAATCGCCAAAAATGTTGTCATTTTATGACACCCTTGGTCCATCAGTGAGAATCGATCAGAGATATGTTCCATGGACCAGCGCGGCCCTAGTTGATCAAGAAGAGAAGAATCATGAAGTGTGAAGTGTTGCCTTGTCCAGAGGAGGTTCCTCCCTTGGCCTTTTCTTCTTCCCCGGAACTCCAGAACCCCGAGGTTCCGAAGTTCTTTTCTCTTTGCCCTTGTCTCTTTCCTTCTTCCTTTTCCGGAACTCCGGAACCCCGAGGTTCCGAAGTTCTTTGCCTTAGCCGCTTTCTTTCCTTCTTCGGAACTCCAGAACCTCAAGGTTTCGAAGTTCCCTTCCTTCCCTTAGCTTTTCTCCAATTTCTCCGGAACTCCGGAACCCCGAGGTTCCGAAGTTCCTTGTCCCTTTTCTCCTTCCCTCTTCGGAACTCCGGAACCCCGAGGTTCCAAAGTTCCTAGCCTTCCTTTCCTTCGCCTCTTCTCTCAAGCTTCTCCTTTGCCCGGAACTCCGGATTCCCGAGGTTTCGAAGTTCCTTTGAGCAATTCTCCGGAACTTCGGATTCCTTCCCCTTTTGCCTTCTCTCCCTAGTTCCTTCGGAACTCTGGAAACCCGAGGTTCCAAAGTTCCTTTCCTTCTCTTCCTCTCTCTATCCCGAAGCTCCGAAACCCCGAGGTTCCGAAGTTCCTTGCTCCTTCCCTTGTCTTCCTCACTTCGGGAGTTCGAGCTTCCGAAGTCTCCAGGCTTCCTTCCGACTTGCAACACTTATGGATGGCATGATCAACACTCAAGGCTTTAAATGCTCCGACAGCTTTGGTGACTTGTGCACTTTCTTTTGTGGAGCCACAAGGGTGCATTTAATGTTTTTGGTAGGATTTCCATAAGGGAGGTATGGGGCCATGCTTGGTGACTTGTGTCATGACTACATACTTTGATTTTGGAAGGTTAGTCAATCCACCCTTCTCAGGGTTGTCTTTTGTGGGTATGGCTAGGTTGCTTGCATGTACAAGTCAAGTGCATGCACTTCCCTGCACTTCTAGACCGACATGTAGGGGTCATGATCACCCTTGTGACCATTTTTCTATATAAAGGTTGTTAAGCCTCACTGTAAAGGGTTCTCTCCCTGCTGCCTTGAGCTTTCTTGTGCTCTTTCTCTTCTCTTGAAGACTTGTAATTATTTTTGCATTTCTGCAACTGTAAGATTGGCTTTTGGCCTTATGATTAATTGAAAAATCACCATTCTTGCATCTTTTCAACTTATGTATGTTATGTATGCTTTCTTACCTCCATCAGAGGTGTATGTCTTGTGGCTTTTTCCTCTTCATATATGCTGTGTTAACTGGTTTTCTGAGTGTGACTTGTGGGAATCCTTCTCCCCTCTTGGCATTCAGTGAATTCTAACCTTCATATATGCATTGGGGTCACTCATACAACTGAAGTTGTGCATCTCTTGGGTGTTTCAGTTAATTTTTTGTGTCATTTTGGTGGGGAGAGGAACAATCTCTTCTTGGTGCATCACCTCCTTTTGTTTCAAGCAAATTCTCTCTTCCCTTTACCTCTGCAGATTGTTAGGATAGGCTTATGAGTTAGTTTTGAAGTGTTGAGTTGGTTCAACACCTGCACCTGGATAGAGAAGGAAGTCGGCCTTCTCCGGAGATTCAACCCCCCTTGCGCAAGGTCCCACACTTCGGGGTTGTTTCCATGTTTCACAAGGTTGCTGAGTTGATAGCTCAGCAAGGGTGCAAGCTTTTGTGATAACAGGAACCATTTATTCAAAGTATTAGTGGGAGATCCAAATTGCCCAAGTTTGATCGTCTTCGTGCAGATTGTATCCAAAAAGAATCTAAGCTGGCTGCAAGAGGAAATGGCCGAAGCTCTCACAGTGAAGACAATCATGTTCTAGCCACTCAAACTACAAAGAAGAAAGGAAGAGATAGGAGAAAAGGCAACTTCAAGAGAAACAGAGATAGAAGATCAGATTCTGCACTAATTCTAAGAAGAAGAAAGACCTCTCCCACATCTAGTGTTTCAAATGTGACAAGTATGGCCACTATGCAAGAGATTGTTCGACAAGGCCAAAGCAACATGCTTCTATGGCGGATGTTGGTGAAGTATCTCCTCAAAAGTGTGAGATTTTGCCAAGATCAAGGGCACAATGAAAGTATAAAAAAGAGACAATAGAATGACAAAAACAAACAGTATTCTCATCAATATACAAACGATCAACTGGATTAACCAATACAATGAATATAGGCCTGCTTATATAGGCAAGGCCATATGGATGTACGAGCACACAATCATGACATGTGGCTCAATGAGAAACAAGGGTAGGTAAGAAATACTAGCGGTAGGTAGGAGAAATAATATAATATTCCACAAGAGGTGGATGACCCACCGAATGTGGAGTGTAACAACAAAATAAGACCACAAAAGGTGGAATTTCTCCTACAAGCTATATCCCTATGTGCACACTTCCCTAAGTGTCTCAAATCCAAACTATGAAGAGATGCATTATCCTAAGTTAACTTAAGTAAAGTGTAATAATATCCATAATGAATATTTGTTTACACCAACACCCCCCCTTAAGTGCAACTTAGGGGAATGAAGACTCAAGCCAACAATGCAAGATGGGTCCCGGCTACTAGGCCATGATAGGTACCCATGTACAAAATGCAAATGCAAGCAAAACTAAGCAATGCAATCTCTCACAAACTGAGAAAGGGAGAAAACCCAATGGGAAAAAACTACCCCTCAAAAGAGAGATGAATGTACAAAAGACTCTCAAAGAAGAAAGACAAAACCTCAAAGAGGAAAAAGTCCCCCCCCCATAAGAGAGGAAGGAGAAGTCAGTTGACCCCCCCTAATGAGACATCCCGCACCCCCAAGAAAGCTTGCAACTGCTGGAACTTACTCCCAGTGAAAGGTTTGGTGAATATGTCTGCAACCTACTCCACTGTAGGACAATATTGCAAGTCAATGACCTGAACCTGAATCAGCTCTCGGATATAGTGTGTATGGATCTCGATGTGTTTGGTCCGCTGGTACTGGACCGGGTTCTTCGAGATTGCAATAGCACTCTGATTGTCGCAATGTAGAACTGTCGGTCGTGGAGTGGTGAACCCAAACTCTATGAGAATCTGCTGAAGCCAAATGGTCTCAGTCGCTGTGTTAACAGCTCCTCGATACTCAGCCTCAGTTGAAGAGAGAGCAATAGCATGCTGCTTCTTGCTCTGCCAACAAATGGGGCCCGAACCAAGGTAAAAATTGTAACCTGAAGTAGACTTACGATCATCAAAATCGCCAGCCCAATCGGAGTCTGTGTAACCAACCAAGCGAAGTCCTGTGCCTACCGCATAGTAAATCCCATAGTGATGCGTACCCTGGATGTAATGAAGGATGCATTTGGCGGCTTTCCAATGAAGCTCATGTGGTTCCTGCATGAAGCGGGAAACCATGCCAACCGCAAATGAAATATCAGGGCGTGTGTGAGTCAAATAGATGAGACTACCCACAAGCTGACGATACAATGTGGCATCAACTGGTGGAGAAGAGCACTCAGCCTCAAGCTTGACTCCTAAAAGAAAGGGAGTCGATGTAGGCTTACAATCAGCCATATAAAAGCGTGCAAGTAGATCAAGAGCATACTTGGGCTGCGATAGTGTAACCCCGAAAGGTGAATGTGAAATCTCTATCCCGAGAAAGTAGTGCAAAAGACCCAAGTCAGTCATAGCAAATCTGTCATGCAAAGCAGATTTGACCCTGCTAATGATGGATGCGGTGCTCCCTGTAATGATCAAATCATCAACATAGAGCACAAGTATCAAGTGAGAGTCATCATGTCACAGAATGTAGACATTCGGATCGGAATGACACCTGATGAACCCTGCTGAGAGAAGAAAGGAATCCATCTTGGCGTACCAAGCCCTAGGGGCCTGCTTAAGGCCATAGAGAGATTTCCTTAGTCTGTAAACCAAGGAAGTATCCTGGATGAAACCCTGTGGCTGCTCCATATAAATCTCCTCATCAAGATCACCATGAAAAAGCACTCTTCACATCCATCTGATGTACAACCCAACCATGAGCTGCAACAATAGCAAGTGTCAAGCGAATGGAGTTCATCTTGGCTACGGGCACAAAAGTCTCAGTATAGTCAACACCTGGAACCTAAGAGAAACCCTTCGCAACAAGCCGAGCCTTATACTCATCCACACTACCATTCGCTGCAAACTTGGTTCGATAGATCCACTTACATCGAACCATCTTTCTCCCCTTAGGGAGATGGACTAAATCCCATGTGTTGTTCCTCATCAAGGAACTATACTCTTCCTCCATAGCGTAGTCCCACTCAGGAACCCCTGATGCTTCCCGAAATGTCTATGGATCGGAAGCAGTAGCAATGAATGCATGTGGAAGGTCCTGATGTTGTGATCGAGTCCTCCGTGTATCTGAAGGATCTCCAACAAGCGAACCCGCTGACTCAAGTGTCTGTCGAGCCCAACGAGGTCTAGGTGGAGGTGGAGAACGAGGCTCCTCAACTACAAGTGGACCCTGCAGAGGTGTAACCCTGCGAGTCGAAGTTGAAGGAGTCTCATCATCTGAATCACTAGCATCACTATCCACAATGGAGGAAGGTGGAGGAGGTAGAGAGGCTAAGCTAGGAGAGTTTTCCTCAAAGTGAACACTCCTCTCAATAAACACCTCATGTGTCTCAGGATCCATCAATCTATATGCCTTAACACCCTCAGGATATCCAACAAATATGCAAGGCCTACTCTGAGGTTCCAATGCCTTGCGTTTCTGCGGAGGTATGCGAGCCCATGCTGAACACCCAAAGACTCTGAAATGTCTCACAATCGGTTTCCTACCAGCCCAAGCCTCAAAAGGAATAATACCTTGCAAAAGCTTTGTGAGGAACCCGATTCTGGATGTGTGTAGCACAACTGATAGCCTCTACCCAAAAGGCGGGATCAAGAGAACGTGCATGTATCATACAACTAGCCATTTCTTTGAGAGTTCGATTCTTGCGCTCTGCAACTCCGTTCTGTTGTGGAGTGTATGCAACAGAATGCTAAAGATCAATCCCCTCAAATGTACAAAAATCCTCAAGTCTCTTGTTCAGATATTCCCTTCCATTATCTGTACAAAGAATCTTGACCACTTTCCTGGATTGCTTCTCCGTACGAATCTTGAAGTCCTGAAATCTGTCAAATACTTCACTCTTATGAATGAGAAAGTAGACCCAAGTGAAGCGAGAGCAGTCATCAATGAAGGTGAGGACATAGCGGGCCTTGCTAAATGAAGGTGCTGGAAATGGACCTGCTACATCGCTATGAACAAGTTGAAGAACTTCCAAAGCTCTCCAAGCTTTCCCCTTATCAAACTTTTCCTCGGGATGCTTGCCCATGGAGCAACCTGAACATACACCCTCTGAAAAACTGATTCGAGGTAGACTTGTGACCATGTCTTTAGTGTTGAGCTGTTGAAGATAGCGGTAGTTGAGGTGACCAAACCGCTCATGCCATAGCTTACTTTCTAAATTTGAATGAGTAAGCAAGGCCCTAGAAGGAGAACTTGGCACAAAGTGGGAGAATGAATAAAGCCTTGAGTTGTCATTGACTTGTCCCACTGCTACCAAGGCATCATCATCAAGTTCCTTTACCACAACTGAATCAGGTGTAACTCAACCTTTTTCCCATTCCCATAGTGAGTGATTTGGTAGATAGAGAGAAGGTTGGTAGACAAGTTAGGAACATAAAGAACATTCTCAAATGTTCCATCATCCATGTCAACTGAACCTTTCCCTTCAACCTCTATTTGTGTATCATCACCTATGTAAATGTGAGGTACCTTAGACGACTCCAATGAAGAAAGCTGCTCCTTTGTAGAACCCATGTGATAAGAGGCACTCGAGTCAAGTATCCACTGCTGTGAAGAACCTGTTGTAGCCACAAATGCTTGCCCTTTTCCCTTAGACTGTGAGGAAGAGGAAGGAGATGAATCCTTATTTGTGTAGGCGGATGGCAAGTTGATGTTGTTTTTCTTAAGAAGATTTGTCAACTCATCAATTTACTTGGTGTGGCATCGATGCTCATCATGACCATACTTCTTGTAATATGCACAAGTTGGTTTACCCTTCTTAGGTGGAGTCCCCTTATTGGAAGAGGATGAAAAATCGCCTTGTGATGAAGAGGATGATTGTCCTTTTTCCTGTTGTGGTTTTGACTTAGATTGCTTCTTCTTCTTGTTAGAATCTTTGCCTTGGCTCCCTTGACTCCCTTGATTAGCCACCAAAGCCTTGGACTTTGAAGACTTGAGAAGCCCCATGTTCAACAACTTAGATTGTTCCAATATCAACATTTCTATGAAAGCATCAAATGAAGGCATAATGTAGGAACTCCCCACTATCAAACAATGGGTTTGGAAGCTAGATACAAATGCTGCATATTTTGGTGCAAGCTTGTCCAATTAGTTGAATATCAACTGAACATCCTTTTTGTCAATTCCACAATCCTTAAGCTTTGCTCTTAGTTCATTTGCTTTGGTGACATAATCTTGGATTGTATCAAAACTCTTGGGATCCAAGTTGGTGAGCTCATTGTCAATCTTGTAACCTTTGATTTCATCAATTTGACCATACAATTTCTCAAACATATCCCAAGTCTCTTTGATTGTAGTACATTTTTCAATGTGAAAAATGAGGTCATCTGATACATACTTACGCAAAGTTCCAAGAGCCATGCAATTCTTAGTGAGTCATTCTTAGTGAGTCATTCTAACTGAGCATTAGGATCAGGTGTTGCTGCTATAGTTCCATCTATGTAATGCATGAGACCTTTTTCCATTAATTTGCTCCATACTTTAATTTTCCATGATGCATAATCATTGCAACAAAAATGAAAGAGCACAAGGAAAGAGAGGCACAATCACACAAGATACCCCCCCAAATTCACTCAATCAAAGAACCCCCCCCTAAAAAAAAAGATGATTTGGCACTTTATACTTAGTGCGTGTACAATGGGCCACTTGCAAAAAATGGCAAAGTGGACTTCTGATTTCAACTTTACAACTATCTCAATAAGGCCAAAAGAGACTCAAACTAATAATGCAAGAGATCTAAACTAAGATCCAAGCAATTACAAGTACCAATTAGGCCAAATAAGACCAATATCTGAAAGTACAATCTCCACTCAAAATCTCTAAAAACTGATCATAGATTATGAAAGTAGATGAAAAAACATGCACTTTCAAAAAAAATGGCACCTGAAAAGAAGGTCGTATGAGCTCAAACGAAACCTTTGAAGTTGCAGAATTGAGGATTGGACAGGTACAACTGAGAAAATCCGAAAATTCCGAAAACCCGTACTGTCCGAATTGGGCAAAAAATTCCTCCAACACGCAAAATTCGATTTTCGCCAAAATAGGTAGAGTTTATACTCGATTTTTATGGAAACGGTCTCCCGGATGCAATGGTGAGGTCGAAAACGCTCTAAGATGCCTCCAAAAAACGTTGTCCCTCAGATCCCCAAATAGAAGCCTTCCAAGATGTCTCCAAAAACCAATCAATTGAAGCCCCAATGGCTCTGATACCATGTGTGATTTTGCCAAGATCAAGGGCACAATGAAAAGTATAAAAGAGAGACAATAGAATGACAAGAACAAACTGTATTCTCATCAATATACAAATGATCAACTGGATTAACCAATACAATGAATATAGGCCTGCTTATATAGGCAAGGCCATATGGATGTACGAGAACACAATCATGACATGTGGCTCGATGAGAAACAAGGGTAGGTAAGAAATACTAGGGGTAGGTAGGAGAAATAATGTAATATTCCACAAAAGGTGGATGACCCACCGAATGTGGAGTGTAACAGCAAAATAAGACCACAAAAGGTGGAATTTCTCCTACAAGTTGTGCACACTTCCCTAAGTGTCTCAAATCCAAACTACGAAGAGATGCATTATCCTAAGTTAACTTAAGTGTAATAATATCCATAATGAATATTTATTTACACCAACATAAAAGAATCTAGATAGTAGCACTTGGTTGATTAATAGTGGCGCTTCTCGACACATCACAGGTTATAGGGAACAACTTTCAAATTTGGTGGAAAGGAAGACCAATCTTCAAGTGATAATTGGAGACGATACATAGTACTCCATGAAAGGTTCTAGAGCCATCTCTCTCAACTTAGAATCTGGCATCCCCCTCCATCTAAGTGATGTCTTGTTCGTGCCAAGAATCAAGAGGAACCTTGTATCCATTTCAGCCTTGGAAGACAAAGGTTATCAAGTTGTATTTTTAGAAGGGAAAGTTCTTGCTTGGCCAAAGAACTCTAGCATCAAGACAGCACATGTGATTGGCAACCGACATGAGAGTCTGTACAAGTTGTCCATCCGTACAGTTCAAGCACTTCTACATAACTCTTCCAGGTCCAGCGAGCTATGGCATAGAAGACTTGTTCATTTGCATTACAGGGCCCTTCCATCATTGGAAAAAATGGTTAAAGGCATACCTAAGCTCAGCCATGAGCATGATGGCACTTGTAAAGGTTGTGCCATGGGTAAAAATACTAAGAGTCCATTTCATAGTAGTAAAAGTAGGTCAAAAGAAATATTAGATCTTGTACATTCTGATTTATGCGGTCCAATGTCAATGGCATCCCTAAGTGGATTTTTGTATTATGTAATTTTCATAGATGATTACTCTAGGAAGAGTTGGATTTACTTTTTGAGGTCTAAAGAAGTCCTAGATAGATTTAAAGAGTTTAAGGCCCAAGTAGAAAACTTGTCTGAAAAGAGGATCAAAGTCTTAAGGTCTGATAATGGAGGTGAATACACTTCTGCAAGCTTTCGTAATTTCTGCATTGAGGCAGGAACTAAGAGGGGGTTTTGTGTTCCTTACAACCCATAGCAAAATGGGGTTGCAGAAAGAAAGAATAGGTACATAGTTGAAGCAGCTAAAGCCATGATTCATGACCAAGACCTACAAACCTTTCTTTGGGTAGAAGCTTCCAGAACAGCAGTATATGTTCAAAATAGGTGTCCCCATCGGATATTGCAGAACATGACTTCAGAAAAAGCCTTTACAAGGGTTAAACTTGAAGACAATCATTTAAGAATCTTTGGTTGTCCGGTGTATGTTCATGTACCTAAAGATAAAAGAACCAAGTTAGAACCTTCTAGCAAGAGAGCAATATTTGTGGGCTACAGTGAAACTTCAAAAGCCTACAGGATTTACATTCCAGGTTAGAAACAGGTAGAGGTTAGCAGAGATGTTACATTTGAAGAAGATGTTGCATTCAGAAGATCAAAAGGTTCGTGCATGGAGATAGATAATAAAGATCAGGATCCTCAAGATATGGATGTTGATCATACTCCTGAGATTCAAAGGCAGTCCACTGAACCAGTAGAGCCTATTGATCCAATTGAGCCCTTAGAACCTATTGATGGTACAAGAGACATTGGAATAGTTGGAAGAGACCTCTTTGGGCTAGGAAAACTACGCAAGAGGCAGAAAAGTTTGCAGCTCCTAGAGGCACATTCAGAGAAAGCAAAAGAACTTAGAAGTTTTCAAACTATGTTGCATTAATGAGTGACATCATTGAATCTAAACCTTCCAGTGTTGAAGAAGCTTCAAGTCAGCATGTATGGAGAGATGCTATGGATGAAGAATATCAATCTATTATCAAGAATGATGTCTAGGACATTGTTCCGAGACCTGAAGGAAAATCAATTGTGTCTTCCAAATGGCTTTTCAAGATCAAGCATGCAACTGATGAAAGTATTGAAAAGTACAAAGCAAGATTCGTGGCTAGAGGATTCTCTCAAAAAGAGGGAATAGATTATGAGGAGAAATTTGCTCCGGTTGCTCGCTATACATCCATCAAAACTATCATTGCCAATGCAGCAGCAAAGGGATGGAAGCTACATCAAATGAATGTGAAGACAACATTCCTTAATGGTGTGATCAAAGAGGAAGTTTACATTGAGCAACCTGATGGTTTTGTGATTCATGGGAGAGAGTCTCATGTTTGCAAACTAAAGAAGGCTTTGTAAGGCCTTAAGCAGGCTCCTCATGCTTGGTATGAGAGGATTGATGGATACTTGATGGGCTTGGGGTTCTTCAAGAATGATGCAGATCCAAATCTCTACTTCAAGGTAATTGATGGCGAGGCTCTTATATTGGTTCTTTATGTTGATGATTTATTTATTACTGGAGAAGATCATTTCATTGACAAATGTAAGGAGGAGTTAGCTTCTAAGTTTGAAATAAAGAACCTAGGTCTTATGCATTACTTTCTAGGATTGGAGGTATGGCAAAGACCCAATGAGATTATTCTAAGTCAAGGAAAATATACCATAGATATCTTGAAGAGATTTGGAATGATGGACTGCAAGTCCATGTCTACACCTATGGAGACAAATTTGAAGAAGTTGAGTGAGTTTGCAGCTAGTTAAGATTTAGTAGATCCTACCATGTACAGACAGTTAATTGGTTCATTGATGTATCTAGTCAATGCTAGACCTGACATTTGCTATGTAGTGAGTGCTCTCAGTTAGTTTATGTGTGAACCAAGACATATTCATCTAGTTGCAGCAAAACATATATTGAGATACTTGCGTGGCACTGTAGGATATGGGTTGAGATATACTTCCAGTGCAGATTTGAATCTACAAGGTTACACTGATTTTGATTGGGCCGGTAGTGTAACTGACAAAAAGAGCACATCTAGTTGTTGCTTCAGTTTGGGGTCTGCTATGATTTCTTGGTGTAGTAGGAAACAGTCTTCAGTGGCACTGAGCACTGAAGAGGCAAAGTATATTGCAGCATGTGTGGCAGCTCAAGAAGCAGTGTGACTTCGGAAGCTCCTTGCAGGATTGTTTGGACAATCGATAAAGCCTACTATCATTCATTGTGACAACCAAAGTTGTGTGAATCTTTTTGTCAATCTTGTGTATCATGACAAGAATGAAACATGTGGAGATCAAATACCACTACATTCGAAATATGGTTCTAAGGAAAGCCATTCAGCTAAGGTACATTAGCACTGACGATCAGACAACTGATATTCTCACCAAGCCACTTGCCAAAGTGAAGTTTATGCATTTTCGAGATAAACTTGGAATTGTGGAGAATGAAGCCCTTGCTGAGAGGGAGTCTCAGCATAAGTGATTTCTTGAGATATACTTTAAAGTATCCTTCTCTATGAGAAAGAAGTTTGAGGTGCAAGCCCTTGTTAATGCATTCTTCTCTGGGAGAGAGAAGTTTGAGGTGAAAGCCTGTGTTCCACCCTCTGGGAGTAGCTAATGTGGATGTCATGTTGAGAGGCTCCATGACAACATCACTTGTGTTTGTTCACCCTCTAAGAGTAGCCATGGTGAACGTCATGATGAGATGACGACATCACATTGACTGACTTCATGATGGGCACTTGTGTACATATTCATTTTCATACATGGGAGTAGCCATGATGAATGTCATCACGTTGAGTGCCCCCGTGATGAACTCTATTCCACCCTCTAGGAGTAGCCACGGTGGATGTCATTCCATGACACAGATATCGGGAAGGATTCCTCCCTAGCTAAGAGGGAGTGTTGACGATTGTAGCGGCAGGAGTCTCCTTGGCCAACTACATCCAAATATGCAATTAGTCGTTGGCTTTGCATATTTGTTTAAGCCGACCCTAAATAGCGCTTCATTATATAAAATATATTTATTTTATTAAGCGGCCGACTTTGCAAAAGTCTGTCACCCTTGTGTAAAGTCACCTTGTTTCAAAGGAGGCCGACCTTTGGTGAAAGGGTGTCTTCAATTGGATATAAATAAGGATCGGATCTCTTCCCATAAGCATCGCATAACTTCAACAGCAGTTCGCATACCTAGAGCAGATCATGGATTCTCAAGATCAGATCGAGCTATCTATCTTGCTTCAAGGAGGGAGTGAAGCGATTCATATTGGTCCTTGTATTTGATCATTGTAAAAGCATCTTGCTGTTCTTATTTGATAATTATAATAGAGATAATTGTTGCTGGGTTTTTCTCCCTCATGTTGGAGGGTTTTCCCAAGGTGCATGCTGTGCAAATTTGATTGAATTGTCTTACATCTGCTTACCCTAAAATCTGATCATAAAATAACATTGGATAATCTATTTAGGTGAAGAACCATCAAATCTAGTATCAATGAGCTCTCTAGGGCCAGCTCCATTACAACATTGAGAGTTCTAGCATCAATTTATTTACTGCACAGCAACCATTTTTCTGCAGTAGATTTCTTTTTGTCAATAGCATTTTTAGGGTAGAAACCTTGTGTTGGTAGCTTTCAAAAATCCTCAGAAAATTATCATTTTTGCTAAGCATGAGGTATCTATGTGTGAAGTGAGATGGTATTTGACCCATCATCATAAGCCCTCCAATAGCATCTGTATGGTTGTGAGCTTCCACATGCCTTAAGCATATCAAAAGACCCCATAGATTTAAGAAAAGCTTCGCCTTAGGCAACCATCAGTAATCTGTAATTTGTGGTGCACTGCTAAGCAGGAAGTTACTTCATACCTCGAAAATAAAATAGTGCAGCAATGGGACAGTGGGATCCTCTTTAGTCCAAGCTTTGAAAGATAGGATCATATGCTATTTACAAACGAGATCAGTATATATGTGAGCCCACAAACAGGACACCCAAACCAGAGAAAACCCTACCTTCTTCAACCCTAACCAAGACAAACTTGAGCATAAAAGTTTTGGCAGCATCACAACCAGCAATTTTGTAAGAAAAGCAACTGAAGCAGGAAAAGGGATCAGAAACTTTTGAGACAAATAACTGACAAACCATGTAGAACGTGACTGTTTTGAGGGCACAAATCCCTTAAGGCAAGGTTTAAAAATAGTTCCAGTTTGTTTTCATATTTTAGACTTTTTGGCATATATATCACTAAGATCCTCTTGTCAAGCTTATTGTTTTGATATATGACTCTGGTAAACCTTCTGGTAGAACCTGAATAAGCTAACATGATCATAGTTGTTCACAACACCTCACCTTGGAGAAACTCAATACAGAACTTAAACACATTAAGGACTCACTTTCAGTCTTGGCCAAGTCAAACAAGTTTGATGAGATAGAAGAAATTATACCATGGATAGTCAGGGCTGGCAGCACGCATGATGCAATGCAAGTTACCTTTTCACAATTTTGACTATAGGGACCACATAGTGATCAACAAAACACCAACCAACACAGCTCTATCAAACAAGGTTCTAGTTTAGGACAACACACCTTGGAAGGACACCATTCGTTGGGAATGGCACAAAATACACTGGAAATTGATTTTCCAAAGTTTGATGGAAATTGCCCCACCAGCTAGATATACAGAGTAGAACAGTTTTTATTTTAAATCAAAACCCCACGTTGCAGAAGGGTTCCATCGCCTCGTTCAACCTAAAAAAAGAAGCCATACACATTGGTACCCATGGTTTGAGAAGACATCCTGAACACCTACTTCGGATGAATTTTGAAAGAACCTACGAGCACAATTTGTTATGAAGATTTCACAAGAACCTTGACTAAACTATGGCAAACTAGTTATGTCTGAGGGTACCAAACACAGTTTGAAAATTTGTCAAACAGGACAAAAGGGCAATGAAGCCTTTTTTAGAAATTTGTTAATAAGTGGCTAAAAGGAAGAAAACAACCTGAAGTGAAAGATGTTTAACCCCAAAGACATGATGGAAATCCGTTTCTTGTTCAGGCACCAACAACTCCAAGCACAAAAGCAATACCAATCAAGCGCTTAAGCAATGCAGAGATGAGGGCTAGCCGAGATAAGGGGTTGTGCTAAAATTGTGAGTCATATATGTGCTTGGCCAGAATAACCACAACCCAAACTATGAATGTTAAGGAGTACTTCAAAAAGTATCCTCTAACCATCCTCATTGATCAGGCATCATCGATAACTTCATGGACCCTAGGGTAGCTAAAAAAGCAGATTGTTACATGTATCTAAGCTAAAGTTTTGAAGTCATGATAGTTAATGGTGGAAAAGAAGTGGTTTGCAAGGGTAAATGCAAAAATGTAAAGATTTCAGTGAGAAACTGCTATTTGAAATCTTAACATTCCTCTGAACGTCAAATTTACCGGACAAAACTGGGCATACTCGGAGAGACAATCCACCACCACAAAAATAACTGATATTGACTTAGAATTTGGCAAGCCCTAAACAAAACGAATGGAAATATATGTTTATGCCCTAGTGAGAATTGCTAATGGTTGTAGCGTTCCTGGAGTTTGAAATGTTTCTTCTTAGTGGTGTTAGCAGATATCACATTTCTTCCACTAATTATATAATATCTTGTTTCATTTTTTAACACAAAGAGGTACACAACGTTACCACATTAAGAAGAAATCACGGGATCAAAAAAAGTGATGCTGCTGTGAGACATTGGTTGAAAATTTTAGTAGCTAACATTGGTGACATGGTTATTGAAAGAGAAAAACTCAAAATCATTCAGCAATATTTGGGTTGATTAGCAGAATTTAAGGCAATGGCCCTGTGTAGGAAGAGTAGCTGAATTTTATGACAGGATGCCGTGAGAAAAATTGGTTAGGAGCCTTTTAAGGCGAGAAAAATCCTCTGAACTGCTGTGAGAAAAATTAGAATGCTTTTTAGTGAATTGATGTCAGCAATTTTTAGATTAAGGGGAAAAAACTTTCGTCTCCTTCACCACCCCCCTTAAATAAAATGAGAAATATTCATTGTAATCCTATTGCTACATGTTTTCGAATCCATGGAACTGTCCTCAAAGTAAAAGTAGGCGCCCAAGCCTCTTCCATGGAGATCGCATTAACAAATTTGAATATTCATGTAGTTGCAGAAGATCAATAGGTTACCTAGCATTTTTTGTTTTCTTTGCGACCTGGATCTTCCTCTTCCTTATATCCTGCTTGTTCTCGTAGAATCTTCGGCGCCGCATTTCTCCAAAAGCTCCGGAATTCCACATCGCCTTTCTAAACCTCTTCACGATGGACTCATCCGATTCATCTGGACCCACGAATATCTCCGCATTGATTCCGCGCCTACTTCTCACAATCGGTATGACTGAACCCGAATTTCCAGTTGAGCTTAGGCCTAAGCCTAAGTTTTGACCATTAATGTCGTCTGTGTCGGTGTATATGGGCTTCTCAGTGGGGGTATAAATGGACGTGGACGAAGAAACAAAAGATTTGATTTTTGAATGCGAGGTAGAGAAGGAGCTGCAGAAATTCGGTAATCTGGCTTTGGTGGTGATCGGCAAAGGCGACAGCCTCATGGCGCAACCCGTTTTCTCTCTACTCTGCTCTCATAAACCCGATAGTTAATACTTTTGGTGGATAAATAATAAACATTTAGCTGTGTTTTAAGTGTCGTATGGCACAAGCCCAGAGGATTCCAGTTTTTAGTAGGAATATGGGACAAGTCCAGAGGATTCCGGTTTTGTGTAGTAATATGAGACAAGTATAGGAAGAGGATTCTGGTAGTTTGTGCAACCAAATTTTTTGGTTTGCATTGGTAGTATTTATGTGATTATGGATAAACATTTTTTAATTTTTTTAAAATAATAGTGGCGAGTTCATCGTAATATTATAACTAGCACTTGCATAGAAGGGGTGCAAGGATTAGGGGAAAGGAGTAAGTAGTGGATATAGGATCAATAACCGTCTTTCTTTTTGTCAACCTCGCCCCCCTTAATAGACATAATAGGAGAAAAAAAAAAGGTAATGGAAGGTCCATTAATAAATATCACATATACCAATAGTGGATGATTTTTTAGTTTTTTTTACCATAATTAGCCCATTTTTTGGGACATTTGTTGACCACTACTGGCTCATTTGTGCTTAACTATTGGGGCATTTGTCCACTACTACTGACTATTTTGAGTTATTTACTATTGGCGCAAAGGTGATTATGTATTGGACCACACTTTGAAATTTGTACTCTTTGACCTTTGTGCACATAACGAATTCCACAACGTGCGTCATTACTACCCACAAGCCAAAACACTAGCTTTAAGCAGTTAAGTCACATACGGAGAGAACAAAAAAGAAAAACGTTGAAATCGGATGAACCGTTTAGGAGCTTAAGATGCACGAAGTTAGCTATGTCCACTACTGGCTTCTTTCCCCTATAGAAAAATATATTTTTGAAAGAAAGTTTATAATATTTTCAATCATGAATATTCACATTGATGGTTGTTCCTTTTGCTTGTATGAAAAAAATATCTAAATGATAGAGAAGATTATATGATTTACCCATAAAATATCCTATTTCAAAGTAAAATATTCTAAACATTTATATATTATCAAAATTTAAAATAAGAAGAAAAAATATCTAACTAGTTTAATAAAAAAAAAAAACTTACACTATCCAATTACGTAATAAAAATTTATATCAAAAAATATTTTGAATTTTTTTTTGAAATTTCATAACTAAGAGAACATAATTAAAATGCATTATGATCCTCAATTTATTATTGATTTCTACCATTTTATCTTTTACGTAGAGTTTTATCTTTGATGCCTAGAATAAATATATTCATCTAATGATGTTTATTTCTATGATTTTCTCTCTGATAAATATATTCATTTAACTTAAAAGATGTGTTTCTTAAAAGAGCACAACTATGAAAATGTTGATTTCATTTTACATTAACAAGCTTGCAAAAGAGGAAGATGGTGACGAGAAGGAGGCTAGGTCTGCAACCCAGGGGGTTCAGGGATTTTCGACCAAATGATTGACCCAGATACTATGCACAGCCTGTATCTCGTTCATGGTCGACGCTAAAACAAGTTTGGGAGGATCGGAACAGGTTTTGTGCACCGTTTTCGAATAGGAGGGAAACGGATGGGGGTATAAGGGTTTTGGAAAACCTAGAAACGATTGCTTCAACGCCCTCAATAATCATAGCAACCCTCAAGCAAGGTCGAAGTCGGATTGGCAAAAGGTGCGAGAGAAGGAATGGAGGTCGAAGAACATTCCAAGAGTAGAGATTTCAAATAAGGTAAACCCTAACCCGCTGGAACCCCAAAAGTTGGTTTTATCTCTGGATAATAAAAGTTGGAGTGATTCGGTCTCTTTTCTAAGAGAAAAGGGTTTTTTCATGAAATGGATTGGGATCGGCCCGCTTTTGGTCGAGTTAAGAGTTGGTGCAAGGAGAACTGGCCTTTTAAGGTGGATATTAAGACAATGCCTAACGGTTTTTTCTTAGTAATCACAGAGGATAGCAAGGATAAGAACTGGGTTTTCAATAACGGTCCTTTCTTCATGGGTGGTAGTTTGTATGTCAGAGAGTGGGAGCCAAATTTTAACCCCCTTGAGGCTCCGCTGGAACAAGTTCCTATTTGGTTGCGCCTCTATAACCTCCCAAGAGAATATTGGAATGAGGAGACTTTCCAGACGATTGGAAACAAACTAGGGTTCTATATCAAATCGGATGAGGCTATTGAGAAAAAAGATTTCAGTATGTATGTGAGAATTTGCATCGAATGAAAACCCCATTTCCCGTTACTGGCTTGTTTGGAAATTAACACCAATGTTGGTTGTTGGGTACAAAAGATTGAGGTGGAGGATCAAACAAAGAGGTGTAAAGTGTGCAACAAAGATGGGCACTCAGAGGAGCTATGTTTGATAGGACCTAAGGGTAAGGCAGTGGAGTCCTCAATGGAAGCTACAGTGGCGAAATTTATGGCGAAAGAGATAGGAGATTTGCAGGTTAAAAGTTTATACATGGGGGCTTCACCTTCTATGGTGCCTATCTGTGACACTAGGGTGACTAGAATTCAAGGGACAGAAAATAAGGCTATATCGAGTGATGAGGCTTAGGTCCTCAGCCAAATTGAAGTTGCCAACTGAAGCAGTCACCGGTTAGGAGGGACCTCAAAGAGATCAATCTGGACCGATCAGCAAGAGTAAACACAACGAAAACACAAAGATATGATGGAGGCGATGCAAAACAAATTGTATTATAGCATGAAAATTGATTACAACCAATCGATAACAAACGAGTTACAACATAAATGACTCACAAGCCTGCTAGAACATGCTCAAAGTATAGAATAGGTCACAACCGAGACCTTTAATCTTAAGATCTATCTTCTACGCTCAATCTAGTTACTTGATTCTTTGATCGTTACATTATAATGCACAATTACAATTATATATATGATCCAAGGGATCCGATCGACCCAAAAAGAGATCAAAACCCGAAGAACAAGACCTAACGTGTAAAATCAACAAGGTCAGCCTCTGCCAAGAGATTCCTCCGAAAAATCCAAAGGATCAAGTGTAGATCACAGGAAAAGGTCAGTCACACGCCAAGGAACATCAGAATCAACGCCCAAGGATCCACAAGCTTCGGAAGGGGGTTCTGGTAGATCGCCAAAATAGGTCCAAGCAACCGGTAACAAGAAATTATCAACCGGTAACAGAAAATTGTCATGGAAATCGATAGCGATAACTTGTTGGAAAATGATCCAAATGCGATGCGGTCTAGAAATAAGAAATATGATCAAGTCTTCAAGTAGAATCCAACTCCATAGGACCCGGTGAGCCAAAACTAGGACACACAAAAAGAAAAGTTGAAACTGCAAACAAAAAGAAAAACAGAAAGAAAATGTTTTTGGTTGATGCAAGATTGCTATGAACCGAGGATGCTCCTGATTCAGACATCCGGGGTTATTGAAAAAGTGAGCCTCTCACTTTGCTGGGGTCAGAGGAAAACCAAGGCGGTCTACCTCTGCCTGATAAATTCAAGATGAATCTTCAACTGGTATGTCCTTCCACTTCACAAGATACTCCTTATACTGACTGTTCCGGGTACTATGCCCAATCCTACTGTCCAAAATTTCTTCAATCTGATCTGGTTCCTTCTGGGGCAACTGTTTCTCCAAGTCTGCAATACTATCCTCATTGAATTCTGGTTCATGGTACTTGTGAAGATCTGCAATATTAAACACGGGTGAAATACTCAGATTATCCGGTAACTCCACTTCATATGCATTTCCAAAACTGAACTTCCTTAAAATCTTGCAAGGTCCAAACTTTTTCATCTACAATTTGTTATAAGTTCCAACCAAGAATCTTTCTTTTCTCAGATATACCATCACTTCATCGCCAACTTCAAATTTATTATGTCTCCTCTTCTCATTTGCTTTCTCCTTATACTTGTTGTTCATGTCCTCCAAATGTTGCTTAACCTGAATATGTAAGGTTGCCATGTGATCTACAAAATCTTCTACTTCTAAACTTCTCTGGTCTTCACTGCTAATATCCCTTAATTCTGATATACCTTTAGGATGCACTCTGGTAACAATCTCAAAAGGTGTTCTTCTGGTACTCCTATTTACTAAATTGTTGTAGGCAAACTCTTCTTGTGCAAGGATCAAATCCCAACTTCCAGTTTTATCTCCAACTAAACATCTCAACAAATTTCCCAAGCTTCGGTTAACAACTTATGTCTGTCCATCAATCTGTGGATGAAAAGTAGAACTAAACTTCAAATTTGTCTTCATCTTCTTCCAAAGTGTTCTCCAAAAATAGCCAACAGACTTAGTGTCTTTGTCTGAAACTATGCTCTTACGTAATCCATGCAATCTCACTACTTCCTTAAAAAATAGGTTTGCTACATGTAATGCATCTGATGTCTTCTTATAAGGTATGAAATGAGCCATCTTCGAGAATATATCCACTACCACAAATATAGAATCATTCCCTCTTGGTGTTTTAGGTAATCCAAATACAAAATTCATCCTTATATCCTCCCAAGGTCTTACCGGTACTGTCAAAGGTTTATACAATCCTACATTCTGATTACTACCCTTTGCAACTTGACAAACTATACAATTTTGCACATATCTATTAACATCCTTATGAATTTGGGGCCAAAAGTACTGCTCACTCACCAATGCTATTGTTTTGTCAATACCAAAATGTCTAGCTAAACCTCCACTGTGTTTCTCCTTTATCAGATTCTCTCTCATAGTACTCTTAGGTATGTACAATTGAACTCCTCTAAATAACATCACATCTGGAATGAAGTAAGCCAACCACTTGCTTCTATCTACCATAACCGGTTCTCTACATGCTTTCCAAGGTTTTGCAAAATGCGGGTCATCATCATACAAAGTCCTCAATTCCTCAAATCCTAATACTATCACTCTCATCTCTGTCATCAAATTCCTTCTCCTACTCAATGCATCAACAACTTTGTTAGATTTTCCACTTCTACGCTTCAACACAAAGGTGTAACTCTGCAAGAATTCTACCCATCTCATATGTCTCTGATTCAACTTACTCTGACTATTCAAATACTGCAAAGCTTGATGATTTGTATACAACACAAACTCCTTAGGCAACAAGTAATGTCTCCATTTCTTCAAGGCTTGAACTATGGCATAAAACTCCTGACATATACTGAATATCTCCTCTGAGAATCATTCAATTTATCACTGAAATAAGCTACTGCTCTCCCTTCCTGACTCAAGACTGCTCCTATTGTTGTTCCACTTGCATCACAATCCACTTGAAATACTTTATTCAAATCCAGTAAAGCTAACACAGGTTGATCAGTCACTTTCTACTTCAACAGTTCAAAAACAAATTTTGCTTTGGTGGTCCACTTGAATTCCTTTTGATCTCCCCTCATGGTCTCTATCATAGGGTTACAAACTGAACTAAAATTTCTGATGAACTTCTGGTAAAAACTAGCCAATCCATGAAATGATCTTACCTCTCCAATGCTTTTCGGTGTAGGCCACTTAACAATTTCTTTTACTTTCTCAGGGTCCATCTTCAAACCATCCTCAGATATCACAAATCCCAAATAGACTAACACATCCTTCATGAAAGTGCACTTCTTGATATTTATTAGCAACTTTTCTTCTCTCAACCTCTCCAAAACTTGTCTCAAATGCAACAAATGCTCCTCTTTTGTCTTACTGAAAATCAGAATGTCATCCAAATATACAATAACAAACTTACCCAAGAATTTGTTCAATACCTCATTCATCAGCTTCATAAAAGTACTTGGTGCATTAGTCAACCCAAAAGGCATCACCAACTATTCATACAAATCCTTCATTTTTCTTAAATGTTATCTTCCACTCATCTCCTTCTTTGGTCCTAATTTGATGATATCCACTCTTCAAATCTATCTGTGTAAAGTATTTTGCTCCACTCAAGCAGTCCATTATGTCATCCATCCTACGCAAAGGAAATCGGTATTTCACTGTGATCTTGTTTATTTCTCTGGAATCAATACACATTCTCCATTCTCCTTAGGTGCTAATACTATTGGCATTGCACAAGGGCTTAGACTTTCCCTTATCAAAAATTTCTTCAACAACTCCTACACTTGTCTATTCAGTTCTTCATTCTTTGTCGGTGTCATCCGGTGTGCAGTATTGTTAGGTAAACTAGCTCCGAGAACTAGGTCCATATAATGACTGATACTTATCATAGGTGGCAATCCATCAGGCACATTATCTGAAATGATGTCTTCATATTCTATCGGCAAATCTTTTATGTCTACCAGTTGTTCTTCTTTTGGTTCTGGTTTCTTAATCTTCTTAGGAATTAAGGCAAAACACACATTCTCATGTCTCAATCCATCCAAGAATTTACTTCCATCTACCAAACAGATTCTATCATTCGTACATACTTCATTCTTCAAAGGTTCCTCCAAGGGCAACAAGGTTTGCTTCATTCCATTGGCCACAATAGTGTATGTATTCTTCCTCCCATCATGCATTGCCTATTTATCAAACTGCCAAGGACAACCCAACAAAAGATGACAAATATCGATAGGCATAATATCACACAAGACTTCCTCATGATAATTCCCAATTTTCAATTTCACCAAACATTGCTCACTTACTAACAACTTATGTTCATCCCGAATCCATGCTATCTAATAAGGCTTAGGGTGTTTTAATCTCTCCCAATTCAACTTATTCACCATCTCTTCTAAAACAAGATTATTTGAACTACCACTATCAATAACAATTTTACAACACTTACCGGATACCTTACATCTGGTCTTGAACAAATTCTTCCTCTGCAAGGGCTCTTCATCTCCTCTGGCATGACACAGAGCTCTCCTTGTCATCAATAATTCTCCATCTTTCAGTTTATTATGTGATCCGATGGGGTTTTCTTCCACCACTATTGCTCTTCTGGTATTCTTTGTCTTCTTACACTTGAAATCATGATGTCCTTCTCCTCCTCACTTATAGTAAGTTCCCCTAAATGTTCTCTTGTCTTGTCTTCCAAAATTCTCACTCCGATAGCCATCTGGTTCTCTCCTCGGATAGAAATTTCTATCATCTTTCTAGTATGAATTACCTCTTTGTTCACTTCCTTGTCCTTGTTCTGATCTATATAGGTTCCTCTACCTTCGGTATATCCTCTTCCTCCTTGAAATATTCCTTCGGTAAACCTTTTACCTCTGCCTCTGCTCATGTCTTTTATTTAACTTCTCTTTTGCCTTTAGGGCATACTGGTAAGCCTCTTCAACACTCTCCAATTTGATCAAACCGAGTTCATCTTGTATAGACACCCGTAATCCATTCAAATATCTTGCAACTTGTTCAACTTCATCATCAACATGTCCGGATCTGATGTTCAACTTGTAAAATGCTTCAGTGTATTCCTTCACACTAGATTCCTTGTGCCTCAAATTCTGCAACTTCCAGAACAGATTCACCTGATAATCAACTAGCATAAACTTTGACTTCAACTTAGCAATCATCCATTCCCATGTCTTAATCTTCTCTTTACCTCTTCTATGTTTATCAACTTGCAAATGCTCCCACCAAAGAGATGCATGACCTTTCAATCAGGTACAGGCATATTTCACCTTCCTTTCTTCTGCAGTGTTTTCAAAATCAAAGTATTTCTTCATATCCGAGATCCAATCCATCAATTCATTCAAATCCAACTTCCCATCATATTCTAGAGGGGTAAAATGAGGTTTAGTATTCGCCCTACTCAAAACCCTCAAAAACCTTTCCTCATCCTGATCAACCGCCGATGGGTTTACTTGTTCTGTCGGGGCTTCTTCTCCTTCATCTTCACTTACATCTTCAATATGGCAGCCTCTTCTCTGGGTTGTCTCCACGACTTCCAATCGGGATGCTACACCTCACAACATCTCCATCACAGTAGGGTCTACATTCCCACGCACTCCACCATTCCTATTTCCTCTTCGTGCCATCATTCATGTCAGTCCTTTACAGCTGTAGGTCAGATCCACAGTCTGCCACCCTACAACAAAAATTCCAAGACACACAACCTCTAGAACGAAACTCACTATGATACCACTTGAAGGAGTCACCGGTTAGGAGGGACCTCAAAGAGATAAATACGGACCAGTCAGCAAGAGTAAACACAACAGAAACACAAAGATATGATGGAGGCAATGCAAAACAGATTGTATTATAACATGAAAATTGATTACAACCAACTGGTAACAACCGGGTTACAGCATAACCGGCTCACAAGCCTGCTAGAACATGCTCAAAGTACAGAATAGGTCACAATTGGGACCTTTAATCTTAAGATATATCTTCTATGCTCAATTTGGCTACTTGATTCTTCAATCATTACATTCTAATGCACAATTACAATTATATATACGATCCAAGGGATCCGGTCCGCCCAAAAAAAAGACTGAAACCCGAAGAACAAGACCTAACGTGTAAAATCAACAAGGTTGGCCTCCACTAAGAGATTCCTCTGGAAAATCCAAAGGATGAAGTGTAGATCATGGGAAAAGGTTAGCCACACACCAAGGAACATCATAATCAATGCCCAAGGCTCCGCAAGCTTCGGAAGGGGGTTTTGGTAGATCACCAAAATAGGTTGAGGGAACCGGTAACAAGAAACTGTCAACCGCTAACAAGAAACTGTCAACCGATAACAAGAAATTGTCATGGAAACCGATAGTGATAACTTGCCAGAAAATGATCCAAATGCGATGCGGTCTAGAAATAAGAAAGATGATCAAGTCTTCAAGTAGAATCCAACTCCACTAGATCCAGTGAGCCAAAATTAGGACACATAGAAAGAAAAGTTGAAACTGCAAACAAAAAGAAAAACAGAAAGAAAATGTTTCTGGTTGATGCAAGATTTCTATGAACTGGGGATTCTTCTGCATCACCAACTTGGTGGAAGAGGCCTTAAACAAAGTAGAGAAAGCTATGGAGGTTTTGGATGCGGGGAGGAAAGTAGTTCAGCAGGAAAAGATTGAAGGGGAAAATGTTCATCTGGAACATTGTAGCCAAGATAACCTAAACATTGAGGAAAGGTCTTCTAATGAGGATTTAGAAGATACAGTTTGGGAATAAGAGGAGGATGAATGGGGCTTGTTTGATGAGTAGGACATTATTGAAAGTCAAACCATAAATCAGACATATTATTAGATTTTAAAAGTCAGTATAGGAGAAAAGTAATCTAGAGGTAGGAAGCCTAACAGGGTCAAAATCTCTATGGCGAGGAACGCAAAGGGTCAATGTAAACTTTCAGTAGGGAAGGGAGGACCCGTTTTTGAAGAAAAATGAAACTCATAAGCCAGAATGTCAGGGGTTGTAATGCCCTTGACAAGAGGCGTCTGATCAAATGTGGGTTTGATAAGATGAAACCTGAGGTGGTGTGTTTGCGGGAGACTAAAATGAGTTCAGAAGATGTAGGTGGTCTATTGAGATCATGGAGGTCATCAGCAAGTATTTTTTTCCAGTGCAAATGGGGTTGTTGGTGGACTGGGCATCCTTTGGAACCCAACTCTTGTAAGGGTGGAGGAACTTATTAACTCCCAAGCGTGGCAGTTTTGTAAAATTCATTCTTTTAGTCTAAATTGTGACTTCTTTCTTATCAATGTTTATGGCCCTGTTAAGACTTGTTTCCAAATGGATGTGTGGAAGCAACTATCGGTGGTTTTGTTTAACCTATCGCAGGTGATGATCCTTGGGGGAGATTTTAATGCTATTTTGGACTTGGCAGATAAAAAAGGGGGGAAAGTTGGTGTTACGGCTTCACAAACAGGTTTTCAACAGTTTGTCTCTGAGAACAAGATGAGAGAAATTAAAACTAATAGTGGAGCTTTCACTTGGTCCAATCCCAGAGTTGGGGGTGAGCATATAATGGAAAAAATGGATAGATTCTTCTTGGGAGGAAGCTGGGATAGAATGTCATTCATTTTTGAAGCTGGAATTAAACCGATTGTTGCATCAGATCATTTCCCAGTGGAGCTTCTCATGGGGTTGGATAGTGCTCCGATTTGATGCCCCTTCAAATTTGAGAAAATGTGGTTGAGAGATAGTGGACTAAGAGACTTAGTTAAGTTGTGGTGGACAAAAGCCCCAAACCTTTATGGCTCAAAGGCCTTCAATTTTTTCAAAAAGTTATAATTCCTCAAAAGGAAGTTCAAGGAATGGAATAGGCTCAAATTTGGTAATATGTTTATGGATAAAGTTGCTATTGAAGTTGATTTGGAGGAACTTCAGGAAGTTGTTATGGATCAAGGCATGGCGTCATAAATCTTCATCGAAGAGAAGAGTCTGAAGTCCAAATACAATGAAATTTTAGCCCGAGAAGAGGTGTATTGGAAGCAAAAGTCCCAAGAAGGTTGGCTGAAGGAAGGTGATAGGAACACAAATTTATTTCACAACTCGGTGAAAGTTAGGCGTTCTTGGAATAAGGTGACTTCTATCAAAAGCAGGGAGAATGTCAGCTTGGATAAGATGGAAGATATTAACCAGGAGGTCATGGGCTTTTTCAGTGAGTTTCTCAAGTAGGATCCCAATTTGAACATTCAAAAGAAGGATCAACTATTAGAGCATATTCCTTGAATGTGATATCTGAGAATCAAAATCAGGTACTGTGTAGGCCAATTCTCTTTGAGGAAGTTAGGCAGGCAGTGTTTTCAATGGTAGGGGATAAAGCACCGTGGCCCAATGGTTTTCTAGCCTTCTTCTATCAACAGTTTTGGGAGGTGGTCAGCTCAGATGTTTGGGCGGTTGTGGAGGAGGCTAGGGAGAGTGCACAGGTGGCTAAAGAAGTGAATTGCACCTTTATTTCTCTAATCCCTAAAGTTGATAACCCTAACTCCTTTGGTGATTTTAGATCGATCTCAGTATGCAATGTTTTGTATAAAGTGATTGCCAAAGTTATTATGAACAGATTGAAACCTTGAAGTTGATCATCTCTAAAGAACAAAGTGGTTTTGTCCCAGAGAGATCTATACTAGAAGGCATTATTATTGCCCATAAATATATTCACACAGTTAGGACAACCAAGGTTGACCATATGTTGATTAAATTGGATATTAGGAAGGTGTATGACATGGTGGACTGGAATTTTTTGCTCCAAGTTTTGGAAAAAATTGGTTTCTCTGCCCATTGGTGGAACTGGGTGAAAGCATGCATTGAGGGCCCTTGGTTCTCGATCCTTGTCAATGGGAGTCCTCAAGGTTTTTTTCAATCTTCATGGGGCCTGCCACAAGGGGATCCTCTCTCCCCCTTTCTTTTTATTATCCTAGCTAAGGTCTTAGGGAGGTATATTAAACATCTGAGGAGTAATAGTCAATGGAAGGGAATTGGTGTTGTGGCTGGAATGGATCCGGTATCCCATCAACAATTTGTTGATGATACAATTCTTTTTGGTGATGCCTTTCTTCAGGAAGCTTGTACCGTTAAGAAATCTCTTGACTCTTTATGTGAAACCCTAGGACAATAGGTGAATTGGTCCAAATCAGATGTTTTTTTCTTTAACACGACGGTGGGGAAGCAGAGAGAGATAGTTTGGATTTTGGGTGTAAAATCGAGGAACCTTCCAGGAAGGTTTCTTGGGACTCCACTTTTTGGAGGTCCTAATAGGGTTGGAATGTGGCATTGATTAATAGACAACTGTGTTAATAGGCTAGAATGTTGGAAGAGCAAGTGGCTAACCTTGGCAAGTAGACTGCTGCTTTTGAAATCGGTTCTCTCTGCAATTCCAATCTACTCTATGACGTGTTTAAAAATTATGGAGAAAATTGTCAAAGGCATTAATCAATGTATGAGGAATTTTTTCTGGAATGGTAAGAATGAGAAAGACAAGATTCCTTTGGTGGCATGGGACAAGGTTTGTCAACCAAAGTTGTCAGGACGTGCAAAATTGAGAAATTGGAGTTTCCTCAATGAAGCGATGGGAGCAAAAATAATCTGGCAAATGTATTTGAAATTGGAGCAGAAGTGGGTGCAAATACTGAAGCACAAATATTTGGATTCACTTAGTAGGGAGAGAATCTTCACTATTCGGGATCTCCCGAGGGGATCAGTAATATGGAATTTCCTGGTTTCCTGTAGAAAAGTGATTACAGAGCATATTTCTTGGTAGTTAGGGAATGGAGAGAAAGAAATTTTTGGATGGACTCGTGGGATGGGAGACCTTCTTTGTCTTTGAGATCAGATATGGAACAAATTAGACAGGTGGTTGAAGCTCATTGGGGTTCCAAGGTTTGTGATTATATGGTTAAAGTAAGGAGGAATGGCATAGATGAATGGGTCTGGAAGGATGTTGAACTGTTGCCCTTGTCCCCTCCCTTAAGGGTTTCCTTTGAGGGTGTTCTTATTGAGTATCAATCATATCTCTCACCAAAGGAAGATGTCTTAAAATGGTGCAGGTCAAAATCTGGGAACTACATAGTCAATTTGGGCTATAATCTCATTGAAAACTCAATGGTCAATAAGGAGTGTCCGATCAAGCTCTGTTGGATTTCCAAATGCTTACTGAAGGAAGGTGTGTTTACGTGGTTAGTGTTGAAGAAAAGAATCTTGACGAGGGATAGACTAAGTAGATTGGGCTTTAATGGCCCTTTTCAATGCATTTTGTGCAAAGAGGCGGATGAATCTTTGGATCATCTTCTGTTGCAATGTGATATGGCTTAGAATGTATGGAAGTTCCTTCTAAACAAATTGGGGTGGGAAGTCACTCTTCTGGAGAAGGTAGTTGATATGTTTAAGAGTTGGTTTGTTGAGCATAGAAAATCGGTTTTTGCTAGCATTTGGACTATTTTGCCCTCTATTGTGGTTTGGGAAATCTAGAAAGAGAGAAACAGACAAATTTTCCATGATAAGGTTGAGTTGGTATAAAGACTGTGTGATAGAGTTGAATGAGCTATTTCAGAAGTTGTGTCGATGGCGACAATTAATCACAATTTCCTTAAGCATCCTTATAGCATGGTGGATAAACATATTCAATCTTGCTGGCCATTGATTCAATGCAGACCCGTTCATGGGTTCTCTAGGGTTCATCCTTTGGGTAAGGTGGGTAGGAGAGATGAAGAGGTGTGGGCTAGGCCAAAGAAGGGGTGGATTAAGATTAATTTTGATGGAGCGTCAAGAGGTAGCCCAGGTATTTTAGGTGCTGAGTGTTTTGCTATGGATGAGGAGGGGAAGCTCCTCTTCAAAGGTGCGTAGAGGTTGCAAGATGGGACAAATAATGAGGTTGAAGCACAGGTCTCTCTTTTAGTAGTGGAATTGGCCAATTGTATGAACATTCCAATACTGCATCTTGAAGGTGACTCTAAAGTGGTAGTGGATGCAATTGTGAAAGGAATTTCTCCAAGTTGGTGATTAAATAAAAAAATTTCAATAATTTTCTCAAAATTGAGTGGTTTTCAGGACTTTCACATCTCTCGCATTAGGAGGGGGAAATATGGTGGTAGATGTTTTATATAATGTGGCGTGTGTAATACCCTAAAAATGGTCATCTAAACCATGGGCCCCTAATCTCGACAACATCACCAAGGTCCTAACCAAAGGCAATTAAATCAATCTTGAGCACTTAATTAATTAATCCTTCAATTATTAATGTCACATGGCAAATCAATTACTGTATATTAATTAAATATTTATTTAATTGATTGAATCACTCCAAGAGCATCATTTTGATCAATTATCCTATTAAATTTATTAAATATCCTAGCATATTTAATCAATTAATAAATTTGCCATTTAATCATGCAAAAGGGAATTAATTTATTACAAAAGAGGAATCAATATGCAAAGCAAGAGTTAAATTGAAAATAGAATAAAAGAAAATAATTGAGAGAAATCAAACTTGAGATATTCTTTCTTCTTCTAAATTGAGATAACTTGAAATCAGAAAAGCAATTAAATTGAATTATAATCATTCTCCAAAATTAGAACTCAAAGCTTTTGAGAAAAGAAGTTCAGTCGCATTGAAAGACTTTTTTTCTTGAATAAATCAAAGAATTGCATGGAATCACCTATTTTTATCTCAAGTGCATGGAATTAATTAATTCTTATCACCAATGCAACTCAAACTTATAATTTGAATGCATCTCAATTAAGCTATAATTGGAATCTCTCTCAAAGTTAACTGAATTTGATCTCTCAATTATTTCAATTAATCCTAAATTGTACTTTTTCTTGATCTCTCTTGAATTTTTATAAATTTAGCCGTGAGCTCTCATTCAAAGGACCCTGGAGATTTATTGTTATTATACGGTTTTTGCTCTGGAGTCATTGAAGATATTGTGCTTGCTTTTTGAGATTATTGCATCTTAGTTTAACTTCTTTTTTTGCATATTTAGTTCAATTATGATTGCTTGAATTCATATAGCTTACTATCCATCCATCTAGCATAATCTTGCATCCATTTAGCTTAATATCATGCTCATATAGATTAAATCCTTCGTCTTGGTGTAGTCTAGTCACTGGTATTGCTTATACGAATTTGAAAGCAATCTTATACTCACATCTTTTAGAAGGCAATTAATCGATTTGTTATGGTTTTCATATTCATGCTTATATTTGTCTAACCATACATGTAATGACTTAATTGAAGTGTTGTGTCTTGGAGCTTACAGATTTATTCCACTTTTCACACACACATTTCTGGCGCCCACCGTGGGGCAGAAGACTACTTTTTTTTGGCCTCCAATATTAACTTTTTATTTTTATTTTTATTTTTGGATTTTCGACTTTTTGGATTTTTGTCGTACAATTACTACGAAATATCGTATTACATCTCTCACATGCCCAAACGACAAAATGCAGGTATTGTACGATCTCATACAAATTGTCGTACTGTTAGGTGAGAATTGTCATACGATACCCTATATTTTTGGTTAAAAAGCAGGTTTCATTCTTCAGGTTCTTTATTCAATTTTGATCATACTGACGCTGACCTTGGCTTGTTATCTGTTTGTCTAAAAAAAATTTACAGCCTAATCAGTTTTTGCAGAACGCTTGTCAAAGAATATGCTTGTCGCACAAAGACAATATGACTACTGATTCGTTGTCTTTGCAGGTTGCCTGAGGAGATTCGAGTAAACATCGTGTATTCTTTAAATTCTTTTTTAGGAACCTAAATTGCTATCTGGTTAAAGAACAAATCTGTATTTCATGTTTTAAGAAAATTTTGAGAGGTAGGAGAGTATGCTCTTGTCTGTATAGACAATTAGAAATCTAGACCCTTGAGGCATTTTCTTTAAGTTTGAGATTTGTATATCTTTAGCGGGCCTGCCCTCCCGAGGAGCTAATAACTCAAAGCCATTACAGCTAGTGAGAGGGGAACGACCCAAGTGGGAATGACTAAACGCTAAGTACTCCAACCTACTATAAAAAAAACGTGATTTGATAAAAATCAAGTCAACGACAATGCTCGGGAATAGCTCTCCTCTGTACCTTTGGGTATATTAAACCTTGGTTTTCAAGGCTGGGAGACCTCTTAATTGAGTTTATACCCCGACACACTGAACAGATCCCTTACTAGTTCCAATTAAAATTAGAAGCTACCTGGTTCACCTCCGAAAGGGGGGATAATCTTTGTGCAAGAGAGATAGTAACTCTCCCAAGACACTTTCCATATCATGCCCCCATTAGAGTTTGGAGTTAGCTAATACGACGTTGAGAATCCATTACATGAAACTCAACGACCGTATTCTAATTAGCTATTAGGTGTGTACCTAAGTCAACAAGTAAATGTTTTCTTCTCTCACCAATTTCCATAGGGTTTGCATGTTGTGGTTGAAGTCATTATACATATTGTGTGTTTACTGTGTTTTCATCCCTGAAACGGAAACTGGAATACCAAAACTGGAGAAAACAATAAACAACTCAGTGATCAAAACTTTATCTGTGTCACAAACTAGTCTACCTTAGTTGTCAAAACTCTTTCCATCTCAAAACTAGTCATCATCAGTCATCGAAAACTCAGTCTATTAGAATTTTGCCTCTGTCCAGTAAACTGTCATGCGAGTCTTCTGATTTATCGTCCTGTTACATATCTGTGTCGTACAAAATTTCATCAGGTCTAACAGTTTGTCGTATGGACTTCCATTCCGTGTCATACGAAACCTAATAATCTGTCGTCCTGATTAGGGAAGTGTCATTTCACCTTTGATCCTGTGTCGTACGATAAAACATTGCATTCATCAGTTTGTCGTTTCAGACTTACCCATCTACCGTATGAGCCTAGGGAACAACTTGTACGCAATACTGCTAATATCGTCTTAAATTTATTAAATTATCATCTGGTCCTGTAAAACCTATCGTATGAATCTTTGATTTTGTCAGACTAGAATAGTCAAACTTGCCTAAAATAGTCTACAATGAGCATAAAACTAGTTATCGTCATCCTGAGCATAAACAAATCAAAACAGTGTACCTCTACCATTTGTGTTGCACGATTTTGTCGATCATCTTTCAGCTAGTTCAATCAACTACTTATCAAACTTAAGTCACTTAGATAACGTCTTACATAGGATAGATCATTCCTGAAACCAGACTGAGTCTCAGTCACTTCTCTCGAATCAAACTAGGTAACTTAGATCACGCTTTACACAGGATAGATCTTTCCTGAAATCAAACTAATTCTTAGTTACTTCTCTTAATCAATACGTTAAACAAACAACTAGCTTTGAATTTGATCTTGACTTCTACATCACAAATAGGTTTAGGTCACATCAGTCAGAAAAATTCCTACTCAAACTAGAAGTGCTCATAAGAAAGAAGACAAAGGCAAAGGATCATCCGTTTCATATCAGGATAACCCATTTTACGTAAAGGACCCACTCACTGATAAACCTTCATCATCAGAGATGCCAGTTTATGATCAACCTTTGTCTCCCACTATACCTAGAACAAAACAAGATGCCCATGATAACTTCAGTATTCATGGTACCAACAATGATTCCTCATCAAGCGAATCTAAAGCCTCTAAACCTATAGAAGTTGATATACAGAAATGTCAAGAGGATAAAGATTTCTGAAAAATGATGAAAGTTATCATGACTAGAGAAAAAGAGGACTATTTCCTAAAACTAGCAAAACAAGGTGCTAAACTTCCTACCAGCTATAACGTTGAGACTCTTGTCACTAAAAAGGAAGAATCACCTCTAGAAATGGTAAACAAACAATTACAAACGTTACAGACTAAGATCAAAGAGCTGAAAAACAAGGATAAATCTCCAAAACAATACTCTTTGGATACAATATGCTCATTTCCGTTTGACAAAAACCTATACATGCCTCCATTTCCTTCATGAGTTGAGATCCTCAAATTTGACAAATTTGATGGTACCTCAGATCCTCAAGATCATGTCGGAGAATTTTGTGTTTCATGCATGGAGTTCATGCACGAACAAACATATCTCATGCGCCTTTTTCTGAGGAGTTTGGGAGGGAAAGCTATGGAATGGTTCTCAAGTCTACCTAAGGGGATCAAAACTTTTCAAGAATTAATTCAATCATTCCTACAACAATACTCCTATAACATTTGACACCCCGTTACTATGATCGAGCTTTGCAATACCAAACAGAAATTAGGGGAGCCTTTTCTCACTTTCCTCCAACGTTGGAGAAAGACATTCTCTAGATATTCACGACCTATTCCAGATTATGAGAAAATGGATATATTCGTCAACAATCTGATCCGTGAATTGAAATATAGTATCTAGATGCAAGTGCACCCATCATTCAACAAAATGGTAGATAATGTTATCTGAATGGAAGATGTGCTTATAAAGAAAGGAGATATCTCACCTTGGAAAGAAACACAGCTAGGATCTAGCTCTAAAGAAAAGAACAAGTATTGGAAATATGGCAAAGACAACAATAGAAACATTGTTAATGATGAAGTAGTAGACACTGTTAAAACAAACTCGAAGCCCACGATATTTAACTTGGCTAGTGGCACACAAGCACTCAAAGCAACTGAAACTGCAGCAGAAAACCCTCCGAAGAAAGTAAAAAAGTGATTCAAAGAGACACCTTGGCTTTCGAAACCTAAACGTGACTTCACTCCTCTCGAAGAATCATACAAATCCACTTTTACAACTTTACTGGCAAATGATCTGATAACACTACCAGATAATTCTAGGTCATATGATCCCGAAGTCAAACCAAAATGGTGGAGAGAAAATGAATATTGTGAATACCACTGAAACAAAGGTCATAACACAAACAACTGCATGAAGCTCAAACATGAGATTCAAGATCTCTTTGACGCTGGTAAAATTATTGTCGGGAATCACACGACCAATGCTGATCACAAAGCTTTTAAAGATCCTTTACCTGTTTACGAACAAGGTGATTCCGCAAAGACAAAAGTAGGTGCCAAAGTAAATTACACTTATACCAGCAATGACAATGTGATCAATATGATTGAGTCTTCCCAACCTGAATATTGCAATGTGATTATAATCAAAGACAAACAACATGAATCACAACATGCAAATGCTATGACCCATTCTCAAAAGAAAGTCACTCTTCAGGGAGCTAGTTCTTCAACTCCTGCTCAAACGACGTCAAACCTACCAACTTCATCAAACAAACAAACAGATACAACATTTGCTAAATTTAAACAACTAGCTTCATCATCATCCTCTGGATATAGCATTGTTGAACAGTTGAAAAGGACAAATGCTCAAATTTCCATCTTTGAATTACTAAAAATCTCTTTTGCTCACAAAGAGATCTTGGACAAGGCCTTGCTCACCACTAATGTTCCAAAAGATTTAGATATTGATTGGTTTCAATCTATGGTGGGTCATCTGACTCCACCTCACTATCTGACCTTCTCTGAAGAAGATGACAACTCGCTAAATCATCCACATAACCAGCCATTGCACATTGAAGCCATGATCCATAAACACCAAGTTAAACATGTTTTGATAGATGAAGGCGTAGGGTTGAATATCTGTACTTACAACCTGCTTACACAACTAGGATTTTTTGAAAATGTCATTGATCCGGCCAAGAAAATAACAATTAAAGCCTATGATGAAGAAGAAAGGACCTCTAAAGGTCTGGTATTATTAACAATCACGGTGGGACTTGTAGAAAGAGATGTCATTTTCCAGGTACTTGATCTTCCTCTGTCATACAATATCTTACTGTGAAGGCCGTGGATTCATGAAATAAAGGCAGTTCCATCTACATACCGTCAATGCTTAAAATTTCCTTATAACGGAGTTGAAGTTAGTATCCCTGCTGACCCTATAATGCATTGACAAAAGGTATTGATACCTTTGTGCCTCATAATAGAGCAGCCTCTATAAATGAAAGTCTAGAAGCCCTAATGAAGGACTTGGAAAAGAAATTGAAAATTACACATACTAGCATGGATGGATACAAGATAGAACCAGTACTTTCATTAGTCTCTCTCCCTCCATCACCAAAACAATTGGGCAACCATCAGAGGCTACGAGGACACAAAATTTAACTCTGAATATCATATATGATGGTCTTTTTGTACAGTCTTCTACTTCCTTGGCAGATGAAATATATGAGGATGATGTTCTTAAATGAATTTTCAAGGAGGATAGTGAAAATGAGGAAGTACGACATTGAGAGATTTCTCCAACCCAATATGGTCTCGGCTACAAAATGATTCAACGCATGGTATATTCAGATACTAGTCCCTTGGGAAAACATCAAGAGGGTATTATTGAACCTATTCAGCTGCAAACAAAGTCTATAAATGATAAAGTTGGACTAGGATACAATCCAAAAAAGACATCAGACCAAAAACATGCTTCTCAGTCTAAGTGGAAGAAAAGGATATCGCTTTCAACATCACAGGAAGTCAACACTCAATAAACTCAAGCAGAGTGTGAAAAAGAACAAGAAGAAATAACAATCGCAAGAGAATAAATAATCAGTACTCAAGTTCCAATAGTATCAGCTACAACACTACAAGGAGTAGAAGTTCTAGAGGATATGAGAAGGGAGGTAGAAAGAATCGGAGAATTGTTTGCACCATTGAAAATTCCAGTCACATACATGAGTAGGCAACAAGTGGACGATTCAGAGACTGACTCAAACGAGTATGAATGGGGTCCAGACCACCTCTCAGATACATCCATTATAGAAACTCCAGAAGAGTCTAGCAATATCACAAATGACACTTAAGAGCTGACGCGCTTAAGGCTAGAAAAGCAGATACAGGAAATCAGACTAAAAAGACAAGAAGACTATGAACAAAGGCTGAAAGAAGGAAGAATACAAGAAAAAATTTCATCTATTATATACCCCTCTAATAAGACAAAACAAATCAGGTATGGGACTACACAAGAAGAATTGGAAGCTACAGAAGAAGAACCAGTCATTAGTCCAGAGGAAGCTTAATGGAGTAGACGACAAAGATTCGCATAACCATCAAGGTTATGTCAATAGGTATGTCAGATACAAATAATAAATGAGTCAAATATTGAAGGAACTTGCAACATTAAAGATGTAGGTGTTGATACCATACATACATTCACTCAATCACTTGAAGAAGACTCAGAAAATTCATCCGATGACTCTAACAACAGTCTTATTTATGACAATGTTTAGTCAGCATCAAACTCTGAATCCTCTGACATAAATGATGAGAATCTATCTACTGATCTTGTTACTGTCGAACCACGATATGAAGTCCAGTCTGGGGTAGAGAACAGTGCTACAAATAGGTCTATTGGATTAGGTCAACTAAATATTAACGTGCACTTTAATGATCATGTTCTAACTCTTCTTGGTCTCGAGACATTTACGCAAGGTAGTCTTCTAGAACTCAACTTTTTGATTCACAGTTGTGATGACAATACCGTGAACTCCCTCGAACTTGTCCAAACTCTATCCTTGGTACATCCTGAATTATTTGACTGTAGTCTACAAGACCAACTTATGAATGCACCTACTTTTGCCAATGACTACACGCTATCCTATTACCTCAACACAGTTGAACCCATGGACTCTTCCACCAACGAACACAGTGAAAACATGTCTGAAACAGACATCAAGTATCTTAGTCGCAAAAATTAGAAAAATAAAAATAAAAGATTTGATGGCAAAAACCACATTGTGGCGGTGTCATAATCTAAAAAAGAGAAAATAAAGGACGTACCTAAGGGTGAAAACCTCTTTGAGGCACCTGAAGGTGAGATACTTGATATACTGCCAAGTTACTTCCGGGATAGGTCTTCTATATTGATCGAGCCAACTCAGTTAGTGAATATACAGAGTCAAGAGACACCACACATCATTCACTTAGCTCAATCACTATCAACAGAAGAATTAAAAGATTTCACGAATCTCTTTTCAGAAAAGAAGATCAATTTTGCATGGACATACTCTGATATGCCAAGCCTGGATCCTGATCTTATGATGCACCATCTTTCTATCACACCATGAGTTAAACCAGTCAAGCAAAAACTTTGTAAGATACACCCTCACGTGGCACTACTAGTCAAGGTTGAGCTAGAAAAACTGCTGAAAGATGGATTTATCAGAGCTACAGACTATGTGGAATGGATTTCAAACATAGTACCTGTGTCAAAGGCAAACAAATCTATTAGGGTTTGCATAGACTTCATAGATCTCAACAAAGCTTGTCCAAAGGACGACTTTCCATTGCCAAACATTGATATGATAGTCGATATGACTATTGGGTATGAGATGTACTCACTAATGGATGGATTCTTCGGTTATAATCAGATCAAAATAGCTCCTGGGGATCAAGAAAAGACAACTTTCACCTATGCATGGGGAACCTTTTGCTGGAATGTCATGCCATTTGGGCTAAAGAACGCAGGAGAAACTTACCAAAGGGCTGTAACTATTATCTTTCATGATATGATGCATAAAAACATGGAAGACTAAGTTGATGACACCTTAGTAAATACTATGAAGAGATCCACCCATATTCAAGAGCTAGGCCTCATACTAGATAGAATGGAAAAATTCAAACTCTGGATAAATCGAAAAAAGTGTGCATTCGGGGTAACATCAGGGAAATTACTTGGCTACACCATTTCAAAGAAGGGAATCAAGGTTGATCCTGAGAAGGTCCAAGCTATAATGGAAATGTCGCCTCCGAAGAACATCATTCAAATGAGAAGTTTACAGGGACGTCTCCAAACAATCAAACACTTTATTTCTCAGCTAGCAGACAAAGCTCAACCTGTCACAAAAGTATTGAGGAAAGGAGTAATATACCACTGGGATTAGGAATGTAAACAACACCTTCAACAAATCAAAGAATACTTTTCTAATTCGCCAATATTGATGCCACCAATTCAAGGCAAACTAATGGTTCTATACATATAAGCTACTGATTCGTCACTAGGGGCAAATATGTCACAACATGATGAGAATAGAAAGGAGCGAGCTATATATTACATTAGTAGAACCTTGGTGTCCTATGAAATGAACTACACTATAATAGAAAAAGCATGTTTGGAATTAGTTTTTGCATCACAAAAATTGAGACACTACATGTTAGCACATTCAATCAAGCTGGTGGCTAAGATTGATCCGCTCAAATATCTTCTCAGCAAAGCAACACTTACTAGAAGATTGGCAAAATGGGTCATGATTCTTACAGAGTTTGATATTGAATATGTAGAATGTAAAGCAATCAAAGGACAGGTAATTGCAGACCAACTCGCTGAAGCTCCACTTCAAAATAGTCAACCTCTACATATAGAATTTCAAGATGAATCCATCATGCACCTTACTCAACAATCCTGGAAGATGTTCTTTGATGGGTCTTTCACCCAACATGGTTCTGGTGCTGGAATACTATTTATTACTCCTTAGAAATATTCAATCCCGAAGGCTGATAAGATTCTCTTCCCTTGCACAAACGTTGCAGAATATGAAGCTTTGGTAAACGGGATCAAGCTAGCTATCGAATGGAAGGTTGTTGAATTACACATCTATGGAGATTCTCATCTAATCATCAATCAAATAAATGATACATATCAGACTCGAGATGAGAAACTGATGCCTTATAAGAGAATGGTTGCTGATATCAAGAAATATTTTACTTTTGTGTCATTCTAGCAGATTCCCAGATCAGCAAACAGAGCAGCAGATGCTATGGCCACCTTGACATCTATACCAGAGTTACAAGAATATAATTTTTGCTTTGAATTCCTGGTGGAAGAGTTACATTACCCTTCCTATGATTCTCCTAAGTCCCAGATAGTTTGTTCTATTATTGGACACGACTCATCTCGCTACAGCCACATTTACTCTTATCTGCGTGACCAAATTATCCTTGAAAATCTTACTCGTAATGAGAAAAGGAACCTAACCCAAAACGCTTCATGGTACGTCATCATTGCTAACGATCTATTTAGGCGAGGTTTGGATAGTACTTTGCTTAGGTGTCTAGAAATTGAAGAGTCCCAACACACATTATTTAAAGTCCATGAAGGTATTTGTGGATCTCATTCGAATGGTCTAACTTTAGCTCGGAAACTACTATAGGTTGGCTACTACTGGCTAGACATGGAGAAAGATGCTATAAATTTTTCTAAAACTTGTGAGAAGTGTCAACTACATGGGAATCTCATACATGCTCCAACAAGGGATCTTATACCCTTCATTACACATTTTCCTTTTCAGCAATGGACGTTTGATCTCATTGGCCAAATATATCCCGCATCATCTAACAGACACAAGTTTATTATAACTGCAACTGAGTACTTCACTAAGTGGGTAGAAGCGGTTCCACTCATCAAAGTGACCGGTAAACAAGTAGCTCTGTTCATCCTTAACTATATTATCTGCAGGTATGGGATACCTTCATCCATTGTGACCGACAATGGAGGACAGTTCAAGAGTAAAGATCCAAACGAGCTCTGTGAAAAATTCAAAATCAAACAACACTGGTCATCCATATATTACCCTCAAGGTAATGGACAAGCTGAAGCATCTAACAAAAACCTGCTGGCTATCTTACATAGAACAGTAAATAAATCTGGAAGGGATTGGCATTTGTAGCTCAATCCTGCATTATGAGCTTATAGAACAAGTATCAAAACACCTACTAGGGCTACACCTTTTTCTTTGGTGTATGGATTCGAAGCAATCTTACCTATTGAGGTGGAAATACCATCTTTAAGAGTTTCTTTGTAGGGTCTTGTTACTGATGAAGACTATAGCATATCTAGATTGCAAGAACTCGAGTTGCTGGATGAACGTCAACAAGTGACGTTTGATCATCTGAGAGTGTATCAAAAGAGAATGTCCAAAGGTTATAACAAGAAGGTTCGACAATGAGAATTTTAGGTTGGTGACCTAGTTCTAAGAGAAAATCCTAAAAATTAACAGTTTCGAGACAACAAAGGGAAGTTTGAACCCAACTAGTTGGGTCCCTACATCGTCACTCCAATCTTTGGCTTTGGTGCCTATCAGCTCTCATCATCGGAAGGAGAACAACTCTATGAACCGATCAACACCATCCACTTGAATAAGTTCTTCACTTAGCATTCTTTGCTCTAGCAACCTGTACAACTGAAAAAGTCCTGAAAAAATTCTAAAAATCGGAAAATGTCAAAAAAAAAAAAAAAAGGAAAAAAGAAAAAGAAGAAGAAAAAAATCTTTGCCAAGTAGGCGAAAACCTTGCAAACAGGCGCCTCTTGTACTCAAGCACTCCATCTATCAACACAACGTTGGCATTCCCGCTTTCATGCATCTTTGCTACCACTTGTACATATCTTATAGTTGCTTTTGTGACCTCCTGGTTCGTTGGAACCCTCATGGCTTGAAACTAATAAATGTCCTAGTCTTAGGGTATTTGACTGAGCATATTACATGTCCTAAGCAGTATCAACCAAGTCAATCTTTCTGTCAGTGAAACCCGGTCGTCCACTCTGAGTCAGTCACCTGTCTCCTAACTACTAAAGAGTTTTATCACTGAGTACACAAGCAAAACAACATTATTGAAAACAATCACTAAACAGTTTGAGATATGCATGAAATTTTCTTTGTGTGTTGTCTTTTATATTGGTTTTTGATTATTATCCCTCTGAGTAATTCGAGGAAGTTTATCTTGACTAAGAGGAGAAAGGATTGGGGGCATAATATATATATATTTTTTCTGCTTGTAGGAATGTTTCCGGTGATCTGGAAACATCTAATCAGCTGGGTGTCTGTGATAAGTGCCTTCACATCAAGGTGAAATCGCCACGCATACCTCGACTCCACTTATTTGTATGCTACAGGGAGGTTAGCATCATTTGTTTGTCTTTTTTGAGGGAACTTCTTTATTGTGCAATCCGGGTCCATGCATAATCTGTCCAAGGATATGAATGAGAAAAGGGTCATTGCGGACAAGATAATTAATTTTGCACATGAAAAGAAAGGAACTCTAATCTGCCTGCTATGTTTGTACATGCTCAATGATGAAACTAAAGCATTCCAAATCCAGTGACTAGGTTTAGGTTGCATTCATTTTTTGCATTTTGTGAATTTAGAGTGATTTTGGTATGGTAACAATGATCTCTTTATCTTCTGAATGAGAGTTTGAAGCATCATCATTTCTTAGCTAAGTGGTTTCTTTTTCATCATTTATCCGATCAAGTACTTGTGTATTGAGATGTTAGCTGCATACATAAGCATCTTATATAGATTTGTACATTTCATTATTACTTATTTGCATTCATATTATTGCATAGAAAAAATAAACAATTAGCATTACTCATTACTCATTTTCATCATTTATTTGCATATGAAAAGAAACAAAAATAACATCCATATTCATTTGCATTACATACATCCATATTGAACAAATATGCATACATATAGAATAAAGCATGTAGAAAAACATCTCATAATCGATCGACACAAGTACATTGAAGTCAAATCAAAATCTTGTATATAATCATCAATATCTCGGGGTACAAGTGATGTAACTGTCATATACAATCTCCCATCGGAGCAAGAATCGTATGGGCTACAAAAAAATGGGGTATCTAACAAAATCTAAGAGCTATTAAAAATTTAGCTCTCTGCCTCTCCCTCATCGCTAGGTGGTGGAGGTGAAGCCCGTTGACTGACACCCTGCCTCAGTGCCCGAGCTCCCTCAGATCATGTTATGTACTGAGAATATGGGACAACCGCTAATGGAACTGCCACACTATAAGCTGCAACATAATATGTTGCTTGACTCATCTGGTGCAGAACCTCCTGCTGCAAAGCATCTCGATTTGCCCTCATATTTGCAACCCGATGATCGCTCTCATCCCTAAGCTCTGCTAGCTGTTGGTCTCGCTCTGCTAGCTGTGTCTGAGCCACTGTCAATTGTGACTGTAGACCTTCCAATCGCGCTCTCATCGACCATGTTGCATCAGTTGGCCCTTGCTCCCTCACAGGCTCTCCGCCTCCATCTCCACCTATGGCTCCCCCCTGCTCATCTCTCCTCTACCTCACCTTCCTGGGAGCTACTTGCTCCTCCTCTCCTCCACCCTCTGCCACCCTATCTCCACTCAATCTGACACCAACAACCCCTAGGGATCTGCCCTCTCCTCTCTGCTATTGTCTCCCCCCAGCTAGTACCTTGTTGCTGCTAGCACTAAGATCACCACCTACCCGCCTCAGAGCCTCTGCTCTTCATCCCTATCCTTGTGCCTACATGGGGGCATCATCCTCAACCTCCTCTATCAGAGGTGCCTTCTCTATTGGATCTGTGAATCTAGGGAATGGATGTTGCTGGAACCAATCCTTGTACTACGGCAATATCCCTGCATCTACAATATCACTCAGGTAATCCCACCTAAGTCATTGTAACCCTATCAGCTCCTGCATGCCCAAGGTGTATGATAACCTAGGGGCCTATCCTCTCCTCTCCTAACGAGCATATGCAGTAAGCTCTTGTGAGATCCCCTGAGGCCTACCATATTGCCTCATCACCCAAGTAACAACAAAGCACTCGATGACTGTCACTGATCTGCCGATGAAAGGATGAGTCATGAATAGATCTTTGCGCATAGCTCTCCAATCGTCCCAAGGCTCCAGACCCCTATACGGTCTCCATATGACAACTATCAAATCGTCCAGCTGTCATCTCCAGTACTTTGTCTTGCCCAGATGGGGCTGAGTAACGTATCCAGAGTATCTATAAACAATGGGTTGTTGTGGATCTTTAGCCTCATCCACAATCAGTCTGCAAACTGGGATGTGCTCCCAGGCCCATACCTGCAAAATCAAAACCCCTGCTGCCATGCTCTTCCCCTCTCTATAGAAAATCTCATGCATCTCATGATACATGTGTGCCAACATACAAGAACCCCATCCTAATCTCTGAGGGTGATCCAACAGTCTCTCCAGCATCCTGCCCCAGCCACATAAGAAACCCTGCTGTCCCCTGTCTGGCATAAGGAAACAACCAATGAATCCTGCTAGGACACAAGCTAGTGGAAACTGCTCACTGTACCTGGCCATCATGTCATCCCATCTAATAGACCGTGTAAGGATGTCTGCATCATGAAAAATCTGCCTCATAGCTAGTAGGTCAGGACGTTGTGCCGAATCATAATCCACCTTATCCCCAACAAATGGAATCCTGAGAATCCTATATACATCCTCGAGAGTGATAGTCATCTCCCCAGCTAGAAAATGAAATGTGTTATGCTCAGAATGGAATCTCTCAACAAGTGCGGTGAGCATCCTGTGATTCACATAGATGTTAGGCATGTCTAAAAGGTGAGTAAATCCACACAAATCAATATGTGCCTTATCCACATCGGATAACTCACGAACTAGTCTCATAGTCGGTGGATAGACACATCTGAAAAGAACATGTGGCAGTTGAACCTGCAAGAATCAAACAACAAACCATCAGATTATATTTTAAATTATGCTATAAGACAAGTAAAACATTACGCAAATCCAAAACAATCAATTGCAAAATCAAATTTTCAAGTTTGCACCCAAAAAAATGCTCACTGTTTTTCATACAACATTTCAGAGAGTAGGCAGAAACTCGTACGACTCAGGAATAGGTATAGGATGACAAAAGACTTTGATACGATACAAAACAAGCACTCGTACCATAAAATGGTCTCTTAATCAAACACTCGTGCGATACAAGGGGAGGTATAAAATGACAAATCTAATGGACTTAAACGATAAAATAATACAAAGCAGTTTGTCGTACGACACAAGATGTCGTCTCCCATGACAAAATGACAAAGACCGACTTGAATAAGACTAAAAATTCAAAAAATCAACAAAAAAATTCAAAATTGAAATAATAAATATGCTTAAAATTAGACACTTACCACTGGCTAGTAGTTCTGAGGTCGATTATGACGTCTCTAGCACTCAAATTGGTGCTCCTGGATCAGAATGACCATTTTTTCTTCGTAGAAGGCTTTTTGAATTTTCAAACTTGGAGGGTTAAAATGAATTGAAAATGACACTTCTACCCCTTATATGCCAAAACCCTAATTTTTCAACTTGCTCCGATGGACATGAAAATTGTACCCTCAGCTAATTTGCCTGTCTTGATTCCATTTTCGGGATCAAAATCAAAATCTAAGATCATTTTCCTAGTCAATTTCAGCACACTGAGATCACTTAGCACTTTTCATCAAATGCTCATTCTTTCTTCAAATTGCACTCATGAATCAACGCTCTTTCAATTCATTTCCTCTAAATCAAATTGCACTCCTGAATCAACGCTAAATCTTCAAAATTTCCTCTAAATCATTTTTCGTGCTCAAACCATTATCATCGCCAACAATTGCCTATAATCGTGTACCCTCGCTATCTTTCGATTTCGCTCCCGCGGGGGCATACTGATGACCTTATGACCTCACATCTTCAATGTCGAGAAAATTTTCAAATCTTCATCAAAAGTCGAGCAAAAATATTTTTCAACTAAAGAAAATCAAATCCTTATTGCTAGGGGCATATCAGTTTCAACGCTTCATATCAAGCTGATATTTGTCTTCATCTAAATCAGTCTCTTAACGTTAATCGGTTTCATCGCTTTTCATCAAGCTGATTATTCGTTTAAATTCAATCAAAAGTTTAAAGAGTATCTTTGATCACACGCTCAATCTAAGTAGGTGTTCGGTTTCATCGCATCAAATCAAGCTGGATAGTTTATCTTCGCTCGTCGTGTCTTGATCCATCAAGTTCAAGATCGATTTTATCTTCGCTCACTATGTCTAGTTCAATCAAGTTCTACATCAGTAAGATCCGCTCCTTGATCAATCAAGTTCAAGTTCGGTATCTTTGCTCTTCATCGATCCTAGTTCAATCAAGTTCAAGATCGATATCGTTTTAATCAACTCTGCTTAGTTTCATCGCTTCAAATCAAGCTAAACACCTCGCTTTCTATCTGGTTCGTGATCAATCAAGTTCAGAACTAGTATCTCCTAGACATCAACTATTCTTTGAACCAACGCGCTACTCGCACATTAATTCAAAGAGGGGCAAATGCAATACCCTAAAAATGGTCATCTAAACCATGGGCCCCTAATCTCGACAACATCACCAAGGTCCTAACCAAAGGCAATTAAATCAATCTTGAGCACTTAATTAATTAATCCTTCAATCATTAATGTCACATGGTAAATCAATTACTCTATATTAATTAAATATTTATTTAATTAATTGAATCACTCCAAGAATATCATTTTGATCAACTATCCTATTTAATTTATTAAATATCCTAGCATATTTAATTAATTAATAAATTTTCCATTTAATCATGCAAAAGGGAATTAATTTATTACAAAAGAGGAATCAATATGCAAAGCAAGAGTTAAATTGAAAATAGAATAAAAGAAAAGAATTGAGAGAAATCAAACTTGAGATATTATTTCTTCTTCTAAATTGAGATAACTTGAAATCAAAAAAGCAATTAAATTGAATTATTAATCATTCTCCAAAATTAGAACTCAAAGCTTTTGAGAAAAGAAGTTCAGTTGCATTGAAAGACTTTTTTTCTTGAATAAATCAAAGAATTGCATGGAATCACCTATTTTTATCTCAAGTGCATGGAATTAATTAATTCTTATCACCAATGCAACTTGAACTTATAATCTGAATGCATCTCAATCAAGCTATAATTGGAATCTATCTCAAAGTTAACTGAATTTGATCTCTCAATTATTTCAATTAATCCTAAATTGTACTTTTTCTTGATCTCTCTTGAATTTCTATAAATTCAACCTTCATCTCTCATTCAAAGGACCTTGGAGATTTATTGTTATTATACGGTTTTTGCTCTAGAGTCATTGAAGATATTGTGCTTACTTTTTGAGATTATTGCATCTTAGTTTAACTTCTTTTTTTGCATATTTAGTTCAATTATGATTGCTTGAATTCATATAGCTTACTATCCATCCATTTAGCATAATATTGCATCCATTTAGCTTAATATCATGCTCATATAGATTAAATCCTTTTACTTAGTGTAGTCTAGCCATTGGTATTGCTTATACAAATCTGAGAGCAATCTTATACTCCCATCTTTTAGAAGGCAATTAGTCGATTTGTTATGGTTTTCATATTCATGCTTATATTTGTCTAACCATACATGTATGACTTAATTGAAGTGTTGTGTTTTGCAGCTTACAAATTTATTCCACTTTTCACACACACAACGTGTGAATTGGAAAGTCGGGTGACGAAATGGCGGGGAGGTGATGATACATTGTCCAATGGTTGCCTTAATCGACATGTACTCCTCTGTACTTGTCGGTTAATGAATTATGTGTGATGTGGACAACTTGTTCTCCTCCTGAGAGCTTAGGCTAGCTCGTTTGAAGTTGGCAATTAATGCCGATAACTTTTGTAGTGGCAACGGTGCTTGTAAGGAATGCATTTATGTAAAGAGTGGGGAAGAGGGAGTTGGTTCTTTGTGTATTCATGAAGTCTCTTGGCTTGCGAGTAGGGTTTTATCGATGATTTTTGAGTTTGACAATTTGCATTGTTTGTAAATTTTACTCTGAAGACTTCAAAACTTCTTACTCCCTTTTGGGGTCCGGTTTCAGAGTGGAGGTTGAAGAACATGTTTTTTTCGAGGGACTCTCTATTGATTCAGAGTGTGCAGTTGGTTTTGGGAGAAGATTTGGGTATAATTGGTCATCGGTATCGGACCCGAGTTGACATTTATTCACTCATCATGGCATGGGGTTTGGAGTTTGAATCCTCATGTGCATAGGTCCGAACGGTCATGAAGGAAATCATACCAAAGGATTATTTGGTAAATATGGAATCATTGTTGGAGTAGGCAGTTTTGAGCGAAGGTTTTGAAGTCTCTAAGAGGCTGGAGGTTCATCAAGATTTGAGGGACAAGCTTGACCTGTTTCTTAGGTGATGGGAGGAGGTGAAGGCTTTGTACAGAGAGGAAGCAAGGAGAGGGTGGGAAGCTTTAAAAGAGTTCACTCAGACCATGGAGCTGGATGAGGTTATCCAAAGGGCATGAGAAGAAGCAGGGGACGAGGTAGAGTTTGGACGAAGGTTGAGGTCGAGGCCCAGACATGTGAAGATGGCATTGGTGGGTGGAAGACAAACTTTGGCTCTCCTTCTGGGTAGTGTTTGATTTTCTATTGTTGTTGGTCTTTGGGAGTTCATTCCTGTTTATCTATTCAAATTGTTCTATTTTGGATTTATACCATTTTGCCAGTTTGTAATGATGTGCCACTGTTAGGAATTTTGGACTGGTTCATATAGTGGTATTTGGAGGGCGGTTTTTGTATTTGGGAATGTTCTAGGTGGTTGGTGGGTGGTTTTTTGAAAGATAACTATTTCTTTTTTGAAGATGTAAATTTCCTTTTCTTTTAATAATAAAATCCAATATTATCAATTAAAAAAAAAACAAGCCTGCAAAAAAATAGTAGCTATGCCATTATTTATCAAGGCCTACACTTCACTTGTAGATGCAAGGAAGGCATTTGAAAAGTTAACCATAAGAAATAATAAAACAATAAACAAAAATATGAACCTTATGAGATCTGAGAACTACAAGATCTTAAATATTTTTAAACAAAATCAATAATAAAAGATGTTTTAATAATATAGAAGATGAAAAATATTTTCCCCTTAGATTTGTAGGTCCCATCCACCATTGGTGAAAATAATTAGCACAATAGAAAATTATGATAGCATAATAAACAAGTTTATGCTTTTCTCTTTGAATAAAATTGTTCAGAAGATGTTTAGATTCAAATGAATTCAAAGACCATTGTTACTTAGAGTATCATTACAACATCCACAATCTCAAGGTGAGAAAGTAGAAGTGCTTCTACTTTAGCAAGAGCAATCTTATCAAAAATAAAATTATAATCTTTTGGTTAAATTAAAAAAAATTAATTTTTTGAATCCATAGAAAACTCGAAAGATAAGATGGAAGCCAAGAAGTTGAATCCTTCAAAAAATGAAGCCACGCGTATTATCCTTTATATTTAATCAGCTCTTTCAATATTTCTAGTATAAAGATTTAGCCTCCATCATCAATGTAATAGAGGTCGCGTATTCATAGTCAACCATATTTATTTAGAGCCAAAAAGTATCTTTATATTGTTGAAATAACCTGCACTTCAATGGTGAGATGGTATTGTGCTCGGGTTATTTGAACATTAGAAATTCACTTTATAAGAGTTGCGGTCTTTATTCCAATAAATCTAGTTTAAGAATCTCAATATAGTTTACATTTAAATCAGAGTCCTCCAAGGAGCAACATTTAGGAAATTTAATTATGTTTTTTAAATTGTTTTAATCCACAAAATAGGGTTGCAGGAAGTCTTAGTACCAAAGTAGGGAGTTATCTCAAATTTCATGCAACTGCTTAAGTTCATGCTCCAAACTTGTCTCCAAATCTAAAGCTAGTTAAATATGATGGAACTTGTAAAGATAAATTTCACTATATAATTAAGTTGCAATAAGCTAAAATATTAAAATGATGTAATTGTTCTTCTTTTTTCTGTCGTGACCAAATCATTGAAGAACACTTTTTGGTACTTCGATGGATTGAAATAATTTAAATATTTCAATTGGCAAACTCTTAGATTCCATGCCACTGCTATAAAAAGGATGACTTTTATCGGTTCATGACATTTACAAAATCGTAAATTGCTTGTAGTTCCTTGTTATTTCATCCTAGAATGGTGTCTCATATGCCAAATATAATTGAAAAAAGAAGTCGATAGCCAAATCAATAGATAATCTTTATGAATATCTAACAACCATAGTCGGGGGAAGTAGATAACCTGGACATATACTCTTTTGAGTCCTATTTCATTATGATAAAGGCAAACCATAACCCTTCTCAAAACTATATAATGTGCATCTTCTACCAAAAATCCAAATGTGTGAAACCATGGAAATGTGGTCTATCTCAAAGGCTAGCTATGATTCTAGAGAAGATATGATTCCCAACTCCTTTACAAAAAATATTTTTCCCATCCCAAATTGTGCTGAGTGTTGATGAGAATGGCTCTAATATTTTTGTTGAAGGCCTCATGAAGCTCCTTTTCTAGCACTAGAAAGTTAGGTGGTCTCAATGTGATAGTCTTAATTTTGGCTTCTGAAATTGACAGTGTTACTTTTTGTGAATTCTAGAAAGGGGCAAAATAGGATGACTTCATCTTGTGGATTAATCAAGCCCAACATTATTGCAATAATTGCATCTGTGCAACCAAAAGTAATTGTCACATTCTTCTTTGGATCAACTATAAAAATAGTATCCTTCTTAAATATTTTAGCTCCTACAAAATTTAAAGGACACCATAATCACGAGCATATTGGTTCATCCCTTCCCTTATTGTCTAAATAGCAATCTCCTTGACGAATTCAAAACCATAAAAACTTAAGAAACCTTTTCAAAGATTGATAACTTGATGTTTCAAAGCTAGACTACTTATTTGTGTAAAATTGTGATCTCCAAATCTCTCCAAATCTCTCCAAATAGTGGAATACCTATGGCCAACATTTAACCACATAGGAAACACAAAAAAATACTTTACAAGGAATATCTTATCAAGAAGATAGTTTCTCCTAAAAAAATACGTACTTAAATACTAAGCATGACTTTACAAAATCCGTAGGGTACACCCCATAATGATTGCTTTTGACAGTGATGCAAGAGCATCCCCGATTTATCAGCGATCAACATCAACAATTTTTATTTTCCATTTTAGTTTTGATTTTTCGGTTTTGGTATTCTTGGCATCTTTCTTTTAGTGCCTAAGCCTCATAAAAAATATTTGTCTCGTCCGATTTGTTTTTCCAAGTCTTGAAGTTGCAAATGTTCGGGTATACATGTATCCAACGTGTGGAAATATAGACATGGCAAGTGACTGTTTGACTGAATGCCTCATAGAAAAACTGTCTTATGGATATTCCAAGATTGTGAATATGAATTTTAAAAGACTTTAGATCCTTTCAAGCAAATCAATATGACAGGAAAAAAGCCAAATTCCACAACCTTTCTTAGCCGCAAGGAGAATAAAAGTATTGTATTCTTTTGTTTTAGATCGCTCAACCCAAAGACCACCAAATTTGATATCGAATGGGAAATCAGTGACTCCTGTCAAGCTTGAGATCCTTTATTCACCTCATGGCAATTTATCATGGTGCAATATTCATAGAATTAGGAATTGAATAGATTTCAGATCGAACAATGAATTTATAAAGACACCATCGAATATGAAGAGACGTCAACATGGAAATGAATCATTGCAGAACAATAAAAAAATTATATAAGGAAAGGCATTGATGGGGACAAGGAAAGGATGTAGTGTGTGGTTGCAACCAAAAGGAGGAGAGTGGGCTGTGTAGGTAAGTGTGGGTGGAATCGGGCCAGGAAAGCTAAAGAGTGTGGGCAGCAGAGGAAGAATAGAGCGTATTGATGAAGACTAGAGGAAAGAAAAGGACAGAGGTAGTGTAATGATGATATCGACCTAATGAGGAAATTGGGTAGCGAGACAACGTAGTGAGTGTAAGTGCTTGGGATATGAGAGAATAAAATCTCACAGGGCAGAGACAAAATAGTGGAGTTGCATATAAGAATGAGCTGATGGAAGAAATTACAGTTGAAAGGCTATTGACAGGCCAAAGATTCCCCTTTTATGTTTGTAGCTTTAATGAATTTATTTGTTTGGTGTGAGGTTATTTTCTTAATTGAAAATTACAGTTGAAAGGCTATTGACAGGCCAAAGATTCCCCTTTTATGTTTGTAGCTTTAATGAATTTATTTGTTTGGTGTGAGGTTATTTTCTTAATTGAAAATCGTCTTTGTTTTTTTGTATGTGTTTGCAGGGCAGATATTGCATCATATAGTCGTTTGTTCTATTAGTTAAATAGAAGTAATGGATGAAAGAACTTGATAAAGAGCAATAAAAATTGCTTATGGTGGGCCAAACATATATCAAGCCTTTGTTAAATATTAGGTGGATTTTGATAATACAGATACGCCTAGACATGGATTCTTTAGAGTTTGTCAATTATTTATCATTAAATTCTAAACCCTAATATCGAATGCATCAAGTTTGCGAGAATTCAAAGCATCTTCAAACTAATCTATTGTTGTGCATTTCTTTCATTTCAGTTGTGTTGCATGCATTTCTTTTGAGTTGAAGTTAATTGATAATAAGTTGAGCTTCAAAAGTTTAGTTTTAATCTTTCTAAAGGGGAATATTGATTCACACCCCCCCTTGCAGTATTCTAGTCTGTTCAACAATTGGTATTAGAGCTTAGTCCCTTGTTGCTATCTTAATCGCTTGAGGGAGATCTTGATTATTTGAACATATGGCTCTGATGGACATGGTAGGAGAATATTATTTAGACGAAGAATTGAAGACAACCTTTGAAGATCTGGAGAGTGGAAACTGAGAATGAAGATTTGAAGGAGAATGTTAAGGTAGCAAATGAATGTGTCAAGAAGCTGAGAGATTAGATCTGGAAGTTCAAAAAATGGCATCAAGAAGTTAACAAAGAGTTAAAACAAGCAAATGAGACTATTGTGAGTCTAAAGCTACAGATTGAAGAAAGCGAGAAAGTGGAAGAATGTCTAAAGGATATGATTAATCAAAAGACAAAAGAATGTGGGAAGTTGGAACAAGAATTATTGAAGCTGAAGTCAGAAGCAAAAGTCAGTGAAAGCAGTGCATTACTAGATAAGCTATTGACCATGCAAAAATATCATAAGGACAAAGAAGGATTAGGCTTTTCTGGTGAATGCTCAAATCAGAATGACAAAGGTAAAACCAAGGAGAAGGTGGAAGCTAAGAAGAAACTTGAAGATTCAACCAAGGTCCGGATCCAAGACCTACTACAAATAGACCTTCGGTTTGACAACCAAATGCTCAAAGGTGCCCATCATTCAAAGGTTATTTTTTTTCAGTGCAATTGTTTTGGACATAAATTTATATAATATAGGCATAAAGTAAATCAGAAAACTTAATGCTTTGATTGTAAAGGTTTTGGAGACAAGGATAATAACTACAGTAATCAAGTTGTTAGATTTGTGTGAATGTTGCCATTGATGTCAAACCCTATGATCTAGTTAGGACCGGATGTAGCTTGGTGAGCAACAATGGAAGATAGGTATGCATGTGATATTGAGCAACAAGGTATGTATGGATTACAGGAGTAATTTTTTGAGAGATCATTTGATCTAGAATCTAGTGCCCTGCTAGTCATGGTTGAGTTTTTCCCTTTGTATCAAGTGTTGGTATTAGTTGTGATAGTTGAATTGCTATTCATATGTTTGTATTGCAATATGATCCATGAATTTTGTGCTCCAAAATTTGTGGCATTCATATCTTGAAGATGAAAGTTGCTATGCTTGGAATTCGTGTATATGGGTATGACAGACCTTTGGTTTGCTCCAGTAATTGAAGCATGTGTTCCAGTAATTAAAAAAGGAAGCGTGTAGAAGATCATTGAAGGCCAAAATGGTTATCAGATTGGTTAAGGCATGTTTTGGAAAACAAGTAGCATGTTGATATGAGTGATGCATTATTGTGTAAACCTTTTTTTTTTTGGCCGACTTATTATCTTGTTAGTAACTAGTGACACACACACACACACACACACACACACACACACACACACACACACACACACACACACATGATGACTCATGAGCATGTGAGTAGCAAAATTTAGTGTGGGATGTGTGTGTAAGAGCAAAGGTGTGTATAAGTGTTGAAAGTGTGAGTGCAGTTGCAGTGTTGCGGTAATCCCTTATTGGATCTGCTGCAAGCAGTTGGTTTGGCAGATTGAAGACAATGTTGCAATAATACCTTACTGAATCTGCTGTAAGTAGTTGTGTTGATAGGTTGGAGAAAGTGTTGGAGAGATCCCTTACCAGATCTATTGTAAGTTGTTGTTTTTCTACCTAATCTTATCTTGGAATTGACCTCATGCTTTTGGAGATGTAATTTTCCTCAGTTCACTTATTTCTATTGCAGTGAGAATTCCAGTAGTAAGCAGTGTTGTAATTCAACAATAAGCCATGTTGTAATCAGACAGTGAGCCACCTTTTGTAAACACCATATAACTAGTTATATTATCTTGAGAGTTAACCCTCTCTATGGTTTTTCCAATTTGGGTTTTCCACGTATAAAAATTCGGTATTTGTATTGTGATTATGTTTTCCATTTATTCTGCATTTGCTAATTCATATTGATGAGATTAATTGCTAAGGTTAAAATCAGTGGAAATTTTTTATTGTTGTGGGAATATTGATTCACCCCCCCTCTTAGTATTCCAGACCATTCAACAATTGGTATCAGAGCTTGATCCCTTATTTGCTAGCTTAATTGCTTGAGGGAGATCCTTGTTGGTTGAATAATGACACTTATGAAGATGACGAGAGAATATCATATGGATGAAGAATTGAATACAACTCTTGAAGATATGAAAAGTGTGGAATTGGAGAATGAGGAATTGAAAGAAAACATTAGAGAAGCAAATGAATGTGTAGTGAAACTGTGAGAACAAATGTGTAAATTCAAGCTAAGACATAAAGAAATCAATAATCAGTTAGAACAGGCGAACGAAACCGTTAAAGATCTCATGCTGAAAATTGAAGAAAAGAACAAAGTCGAAGAAAATCTGAGAGAATCAATCAAGCTAAAGACTGCAGAATGTGAAAAGCTTGAACAAGAAGTAAAGAAGCTGAAAACAGAAACAAAATCTCTTGAAAGCAACAAATTACGGGATGACTTGATTGACATACAAAAACCTCATAAAGACAAGATTGGACTAGGATTTCAAACCGATGAATGTTCAAATAAAAAAGACAAAGATAGAGGCAAGGAAGTTAAGGTGGAAGAAGAGGGGAAACTTGAAGATGTAGGCAAAATCCAGAATCATAGGTCTACTGCAAGAAGACCATTGCTTCATCAACCAATTGCACAATGGTACCCATCATTTAATGGTTATTGTTTTCAATGAAATAAATTTGGTCATAAGGCTACAAAATGTAGAAGCATGAAGGAACTGAACACTCAATATTTCAATTGCAAGAAGTTTGGTCATAAAGCAAACTACTATAGGAATCATGTTATGAGTCAGAATTATTATCCGGTTGGAATGAATGGGATGAATAGTAATTTTCATGGCTATTATCATCTACGAAATGGTTATGGTCATAAATATAATCGGTGCAAATCTAGAATACACTCAATGAATTCAGTGCAGAGGAACATCAAATGATACAAGTGCAAACAATTTGAACATTATGCTAGTAAGTGCAGAAATGTGGTTGTTGTGGAAAAGTATATGGAAAAGAATGTTGTCAAGACTTGTGAATCTAAGAAAAAGGAAGTCATGGTGTAGAGAAAGGAGGTAAATAATGCAATCAAACTTGATGTACCAAAATACGGTGAGGCACCTCTTCCTCCGGTAACTGAGCTTGTTGCTTTGGCTTAGGGGGAGCTCTCAAGGAACATCATTTGGCCCCCCTCTCTGAAGTAGTTCATGCTGTGGGATCGACATGACTGTGATGGATGTGCAATCTAGTAATTTGGTAAAGATGTTGATGTCATTGACAAGACACTCTTTTGGGTGGGTAAATCCTATAAGTAATTGATAAGATGAATATAGATATTTGAGATCATAATTTTACATTATGCAAAGAAAGGAGTCTAAGGAGCACAAAAGTAGTTGAAGAGTTGACGAAGAGCAAGAGTTTACATCATGGAATCTAAGATGATCATCAGGGAATCAAGTATTAGAGAATTTCAATATCTGGAAAAGGTACTATGACTGGATGAATTTGATCATGAAAAGATTAGGAAAATGGTAAGTAATTTGAATGATGTAGAATTATAAAAGATTAAATAGTTAGGGTAGAAAGGACTAGATCTATGGAGTGAATTTCCATGATTTTATAATGAAGTTTTGATCAAGATTATCCTGAGTTGAGTACAAAATGATTGCATTGTGTTAGACAAACCCTATCCGATCACTAAAGATATCATTTTAGTAATTACTAGGCTATGCGACAAAGTAATTGTTTCAATAAAGAAGACTGTGAAGAACAAGGAAGTTGAAACCCTAATCGGAGCTACATGAGATCAAAGAGTGTTGTTGATTGATACAGTTTTTAATCCTGTGCTAAGATATGTTGCATACAAAATCTCTTACAAAATTTACTTCAAAAATAGGGAAGGTTCTACCTCAACTATTGAAGTATTTGTTGCACATAAGATTGTTTTGGAAGATACAATTTACAATCCGTGTGAATTGTTGAGGAGTCAACTGTTAGAGAATATTAACATGCCAAAGCATGAAGACTACTATTGCAAGAGAATCCCTGGTCGATGAGCAATCTTGTATCCACCAAAAATATTTGTTTTAGTTTTATTTATGTTCAGTTATGTGTTGCAGCTTATGTGTTTCTTCCGACGTTCTCCAATAGCTGTTTATTTTCCATTGCACATCATATTATTGACTTCCAGACATGTTCTTATTCCTTATTCCAGTTTTTCAATTCATGTGGATCTTTTTTCGACAAGTTGTCGCTTTCGGATTGTCTATTTCTTGGTTCCCAGAGTAGTTGTTTGCTTAACGGCTAGTTGGAGATTTCTTCTCTTGCGAAGCAATTTCTTGGCTTGTGGATCTAAATGGTACTTCATTCAATGTTCCTAAGCCTTTGGTCAACCCTCCTTGGTGGTCTGCATTTCATTCTTATATTTGGTGAAGGAGATCTTCATGTTCTTGGTTTGACCTATCTTACATGTTTCATTTTCATGTCTTGGAATTTGTGATCTTTTGTGGCCAACCCAGATGTATTCCAAATGCTATATATTGTGTATTTGATATTTTGGGAGAGAGGGGAAGATAGATAAGGATTTATATTCATGATTTGTAATTTGAACTCCTCCGGAGATCTGGATGGATTGTATTCTGGAATGTAAGTTGTAATAAGGCCTGTAAGCCTACATGTTTGCCCACATGTTGCCAGCTAGTTTTTAATGAATCTGTGATATTGTGGATGTCTAATCTTGCATTTTCTAAATTTTGCATTGTTGCTTCCATTGTGTTACTTTTTCTACATGATCCAAATTGTTCTCTTTGAGGACCCTCCAGATAATGGTTGTGTCAAATGGTATCAGAGTTGGTTTTGAACCTTGAGGCATTCCTTTGGGTGAAATAATTGCTGATTTGAGGTAGGATGCAAGTGTGTTCAATAGTTCGTTGACGAAGAGGCAATTGGAACTTTGTAGTCAGATCACTGAGTTAAGGCAATTGTGCTGGGTCAAGGGAGGAGATGTCACCAAGAAGGGTAGAGCAGACGATGGAGGATTTCAAGAAGAGGTTGAATCAAGAATGAGATCCAGAATGCGTTGTCTGGTTTGTGGAGGAATTCAGAATCAGAGGATGAGTATGAAGAGGCAGAGGAAGAGCTAGAGGCCGAAGAGGTTGAAGGACTAGCTGATGAAGGAGAAGAAAAAATTCTTAGAGTGGTGGTGCAAGTAAGTAAAATTCATAAAGTTGAGGTTTCTAACTTTTTAGGTACGTTGAATCCGAAAGATCTAATAGACTGGATCAAAGAGTTCGAGGACTACTTCGAGTTTGAAGATGTTAAAGACCCACAGAGAGTCCGATCAGCACAAACTAAGTTGAAAGGGCACGTTTCTTTATGATGGAAAGGATTGTAGAGAGATAGAGTGGAGAATGGTGAGATGAAAATCACCCGATGGAGGCAGATGGTCGCGAGATTGAAGGCTAAATTCTGAGGGACTATGAGTTGGAGTTGTTTAAAAAGTTGAAGAACTTGAAGCAGATTACAGGAGTGTGAAAGAGTATACTGAATAATTCTACAAGGTGATGATCAAATTTGGACATCGAGAGATGGATAGGGAGAAGGTGGCTAGATACATAAATGGACTACAATTTAACATTTAGGATGAGATGAGTATGCTGGGGATTTCTACAGTTGAGGAGGCTTATCGATATGCTCTAAAGGCAGAAGCTAAAGTGAAGAGAAGACGACATAATAACCCCAAGGGAAGAGAGAGACATATAGCAGATAGAGGGCAGATGAGTGGTAGTATGAAGAGGTAGACTGCTGAAGAATCAAAAACTAAATGGAGTAAAGAACTAGAGTAGAAGATTCAAAGAAAAGGAAATGGCAGTAGTAGCAGGGAGTTCCAAGGTAAATGTTTCAAGTGTGGAGAAACCAGACATAGATCTTAAGAGTGTTCTCAAGGAACTGGTAGCAAAGGAATGACAAGGAATTTCATGGCACGTGAGGAACCAGATGCAAGAGTTGTTGATGAGAGTATGATAGCACCAGAACAAGGAGAATCCCTTATGTTTATAAAAGTCTTGCAGAGCAGAGAGGAGACCAAACCTACACAAAGGAAGAATCTTTTCCGAACTGTTTTCAAATCAGGAGGTAAGTGTTGTAAGGTTATTGTGGATAGTGGAAGTACTGATAATCTGGTATTTGATGAAATGGTAGAGAAGCTTGGTTTGAAGAGGCTTAAGCACCCTAGTCCTTATAAGGTGAGTTGGTTGCAGTATGTGATAATATGATGAAACTATAAGGATCCGATCAACTAGTAAGAGGGGGGGGGGGGTGAATCAGTAGATAGAAAATAAAATAAACTTTCACCAAACAAACCTTTAACTCAAAATCCAAACACTAAACTAACCGGTTTAGTCATTGTATCAAAAACTGCAACTGTATTGTCAAACTTTATCGGTTGACAAAAACATCAATGATACAATGCAACAGATTTGAAAATCAAATACCAGTTAACCAAAACATTAAACCACTTCACTAATATCAGTAATAGTTCATTTCAGATAATTTCCGGTCATCTAAACATATCTAAGTGGATATACTAGTCATTCATATCAACCATATCAAAATACATCCATAAAATCATTCACCACTTGACACAATGGTTTTTCACATGGAAACCCAAATGGGAAAAACCACGGTGGGGATGGATACCCAGAAGTATTTTGAACTCTTCTGAAGCTCGCCCTATTAGTAGCCAAGCCTTGTTAGAAGCTTATACAATAATGTCCTGTTAAGAACAAATCCGATTAAGGATCACCCAGTTAATGTTGGCGATATGGATGAATTGATTATGTGTTCCATTGATGTTTTGTCATTGATGTCAACACTATTTGTTATCGTTGGTTACCAGCAGACAGGTTTTGGTTATCGGTAGAAGATCCAGTGTTATCGGTAGAAGGGACTATCTGTTGGACACTTCCGGCATGTTTAGATCAATGGAGTATGTTTGGTTTTATGTGTTACATGCTTTTGGAGCATGTTTTGGTCAGTTGATATTGACTTGGTGATTGGATGCTATCATACACTCTTGTAAACCCTTACCAACATGGGTTTAAGGTTTAATCGACAAAGCTTTCACTGAGAAACCTTGACAAAATGCATAAGTGGTGTTGGTGCGGCTTCTAAATGTAATTCAGGATGCAGAAGGTGATCCCTGATTGCGCTTCAATTGTTGGAAGACATTGCTTTGGCATGGTGGACCTATATTAGGTTCGGTGCCTATCTAGGTTATGGACCGATATCATGTTAATGTGTTCTCTACACGTTACCGGGATGATTTATGGATTGGTAATTGTTGTTTTGGTCTAAAGCCGACATGGCATATCATTGTAATATGGATGTATGTAATGATCTTATTGTAATATCTTTTAGGTGGCCGACCTAATTGGTTTAGGCCTTAGGGTTTGTATAAATTGATGTAAGATCTCATTGTAGATCATGCAAGGGTATGGTATGAGAATGAAATAAGTGTGTAGTGGTCATGAAATGCAATATCATATGTGAAGGAGATTTGGTCGATCATAGGTGATCGAATTGGGTTTAAGGAAGAGGTCTAAGGCCTCCGGTATTGAGCTTAATCAGGACTATAATTAGGCATGGTAGATGCTATCTCTGGCAATTCATTATTCTGGATTGTTGTCCTATTATCTTGAGGTGGTTATAACCTCTCTGTAGTTAGTGAGACTCTTTTGTAATGAGCAGTATGCTCTAGGCAGTGTGCCTTCCTGCATGTGCAGGCCCCTTATTGTATCACATACTTTCTAAAGAAGTATCATCTGATTGTGGGTAGGCTTCCAACCATGGTTTTTCCCTTTCTGGGTTTTCCACGTACAAATCATGGTGTTATGTGGTATGGTTGCATTGTGTTAATTCTCTATTTCATTCTTAATTTTTATTGCTTACCGATATCTATTTTTGCTATTTCAGTATTCAATGTTTATGTGCTCCGGTTAAAGGTTATTAAGTGGTTTGATTGACATAATCTGTTAACAAATGATTCACCCCCCCCTCTCAGTTGTTCACCAGTTATCCTAACAATTGGTATCAAAGCTTTGGTCCTCTTTTGCAGAAGCTTAACCGCTTGAGGTAGATCCTATGGCAACTAATCCACCGACAACTATTTTCAAAAGAGAAATCCCTAAGCTTGATGGAATAAATTATGAGATATAGAAAATCCGAATGGAGACTCATCTTAGATGTCTTGGAAAAGATATTTGGGAGATCATAGAGAAGGGTTATACACCTTATGATTTGACATCTGGCAATCTTGCTCCTGTAGACCTAGACAGGAATATTGAAAATGATTGTAGAGCTAGAGAATCCCTCTTGTGTGCACTTACTGATAAAAAAATCATGGGATTGACTGATAAATCATCGATAAATCATCGACAAAGGTTATGTGGGATAAATTGAAAACTCTGAATGAAGGTGATCCTACAGTCAAAATTGCTAAACTTGATGGTTACTGGGTAAGGTATGAGAACTTGAAGATGGAAGATAATGAAAGAATTGTTGTATTTATGGAAAGAGTAAATGAGATTGTCATGGGAATTTAATGTTGTGGAGGATCTCTAAGTGAAGATGAAATAGTTTCCAAATTCTTGAGAGACCTTCCACCGACTTACAAGATGAAGGCAACTGCAATTAATGAATTGAGAACAATGGCAAACACTTTAGTTAACAGAGACATTCTAATTGAGAAATTAGCCGCTTTTGATCTTGAAGAATTTGGACCTTATGGAGCTGCAAAAGTTTGAACCTGATTTTCATGCATCATCATCTACCGACAAAAGTGATTGGAAAGCCTTATATGCAAAAGAATTGGAAGATATGAGGAAAGAGGATGAATAATTTGAGCAACTTGAAGCCTTATTTGCTAGAAGAATACCTAAAGGACTGACAGGAAGTAAGTATGAAGGAAAAACACCTTTTAAATGTTTTGCATGTAATAAGATTGGTCATTTTGCATCTAGATGTCCTAAAAGGAATACAAGATTTGAAGAGAGAGTTAAGAAATCATTTAAGCCTAATTAGAACAGATATAGATTCAAGAAAAGCAAACAATGCTACATAGTGGATGAGGAAGGGGTAAGTGATGACTCTGAGGATGAACTGGCAGCAGACTCTGCTAGTGGATCTGACAATGGAAAGGAATGGGTGTTCTATGCTTTAAAGGAAGATGAACCAAAACCGGCTATCATGAATGAAGAAAAGGTCCTAGCAGTAAAAGTTGAAGACAAGGATGAATGGGTAATCGATAGTGGATGCTCACATCATATGACTGGAGATAAAATAAAATTTCTGTCCCTGCAAGAATACAATGGTGGTCAAGTCAGATTTGGAGATGACAAAGCATGTATGATCAAAGGTAGAGGTATTATTTATCTAGATGGAAAGCATAATAATGATAATGTCTATTACGTAGAAGGTTTAAAGCACAATCTTTTAAGTGTTGATCAATTGGTGGACAAGGCTTTCTAACTTCAGTTTAAAGATAGAAAATACAAAATCATTAACAAAACTGGTTTGGAGATTGCAACCGGTACTCAGACTGGAGGTAATATCTTTCACTTGAATATTGGTAATAAGACATGTTTGATTGCTCATATTGATGAGAGCTGGATATGGCATAAGAGGTTGTGTCATGTTAATTTTGATTGTATTGTTAAGATCAGTTCAACAAAGGCAGTTAGAGATATACCTAAGATTATGAAGCCTCATAATCCGGTATGCAAGGAATGCCAATTGGGAAAGCAAGTTAGAACTTATTTAAGAGCATACATGATAAATCTAATGATGTACTTGATTTGATTCACACTGACTTATGTGGTCCGACAAAGACTAGAAGCTTTCAAGGTGATAGGTATTTCATGTTGATTATTGATGACTATTCTAGGATGATGTGGGTGACTTTTCTTAGGGAGAAGTCTGAAGCCTTTGAGAAATTCAAGATATTTAAAGAAAAGGTAGAAACAGAAACTGGATTGAAAATCAAATGTCTAAGATCAGATCAAGGTGGTGAGTTCACTTCTCATGAATTTAACAGTTATTGTGAGACAAATGGAATTAGGAGACAATTATCTACACCTAGGACTCCTCAGCAGAATGGAGTAGTGGAAAGAAAGAACAAAACCATTTTGGATGCAGCAAGAACTATGATGATGGAACCCAAATTGCCTCACATCTACTGGAGAGAAGTAGTGAGTATAACAATCTACACATTCAACAAAGTTCACATTAAAGGTGAAATCGGTAAGATCCCTTATGAATTATGGTTTGGACATACACCTACTATTAAATATTTCAGATTTTTTGGAAGAAAATGTTATATCAAAAGGGATGATTCAATTGGGAAGTTTGATCCTAGATGTGATGAAGGGATATTTCTTGGTTGTTCAATTTAAAGCAAAGCATATAGATGTTATAACAAAAGATTGCAGAAAATTGTGGAGAGCGCAAATGTGAAATTGGATGAGCAATACAGAAATCAATCTATATCATATGACAGGGAACTGACAATAGAAATGATCATAACTGAACCAACAATGCCTCAACCAGTACAAGAAACTAAGATAGTTACACTAGTACAATAAAAAAAATTCAACTATGACTAATGATCAGAACAATGAACTTGAAATTTAGAAGACACCAAGGTATGTAAGGCTAAATAATTCTAAAGATCAAATCATTGGAGATAGGAACAAGGGAGTCATGACAAGAAGAAGACTGACAAATGAAGAGGTATGTCTTATTTCTCAAATTGAACTAGCATCTGTTATTGAAGCTTGTAAAAATAAACATTGGTTAAAAGCTATGGAAGATGAATTAAATCAGATAGAAAAGAATGAGACTTGGACTTTAGTTCCCCGGTCTAAAAATAAGAATGTTATTGAAACTAAATGGGTTTCTAGGAATAAACTGAATGAGAATGGTCAAGTTGTCAGAAACAAGGCTAGATTGGTTTGTAAAGGATACTCTCAAATGGAAGGAATTGATTATGGTGAGACATTTGCACCTGTAACTAGAATTGAAGTTGTTAGACTATTTCTTGCCTATGCAGCTTATAAGAGCTATAAGGTCTATCAAATGGATGTTAAATGTGCATTTTTGAATGGTGAACTTGAGAAAGAGGTATACATTGAGAAACTTGATGGATTTTCACTGACAGATGATAAATATATGGTTTGAAGATTAAGGAAAGCTTTATATGGTTTGAAACAAGCTCCTAGAGCCTGGTATGCAAGGTTGGATAAATATCTTTTGAAGCTTGGTTTTACTAAAGGCAGTGCTGATAGTAATTTATATTATAAGATCACTGATGATGATATTCTGATTATTGAAGTATTTGTTGATGATATCATTTTTGGAGTAGAAGATAAATTGTGCATGGAATTCTCAAATAATATGAAGAATGAATTTGAAATGTTCATGATTGGTGAAATGAGATTTTTCTTAGGTTTGCAGATTACTCAAACTAACAAAGGCATTTTTATTTGTCAAACTAAGTATCTAAGGGAATTGTTGAAGAAGTTTGGTATGGACAATTCCAAATTGGTAAGTACTCCTATGGTGACTAGTGAGAAATTATCTATCAAAGATACATCTACACCGACAAATCCGACAAGGTATAAGTCTATGATTGGTGGTTTGTTATATCTAACTCATACTAGACCGAATATTATTAATGCAGTAAGTATTGTTTCAAGATATCAAAGTTAATCCTCAATAAAATCATGAATGTGCAGTAAAGAGGATATTATGATATTTTCAAGGAACAACATAATATGGTTTGTGGTATTCTAGAGATGATGACTTCACTTTATGTACATATACAAATTCAGATTGGCCAGGAGATACTGATGATAGGAAGAGCAATTTTGGTGGAGATTTATTTCTTGGAAAGAAATTGGTTTCATGGATCGGCAAAAAATAGTCATGCATTTCTTTATCTACTGTAGAAGCTGAATATGTTGCAACAACAACTAATTGCACTCAAGTCTTGTGGATGAAGCAAATGTTGAAGGATATCAAGGTAAATTGTAGTGAACCAGTAGTTATCTACTGTAATAACTCTGCAACTATTGACATGTCTAAGAATTCGGTATTTCACTCCAAGACTAAGCACATATCAATAAAATATAACTTTCTGAAGGACAAGGTAGAAGAAAAAGAAGTCAAATTGGTTTATGTGAACACTAAAGAGCAGATTGTAGATATATTCACTAAACCATTATCTAAGGAATCATTTGAGTATTTGAGAGACAAGTTAGGGGTTTCTGCCCTGCCGGTAGAGACTTGATTGATGCATTTTGGCATCAGTCCAACATGCACTATCAGAGATACTATTCATTCAGACATTGATGGGTGGTGCTACTACTCAAGGGGAGTAGTCAGCTTTGAGATTCAGAGGTTTATATTATTGCTTTGATATTTTTGTCAGATTTGTGTCATTGATGTCAAAGGGTGAGAGATAGTGATGGGAAAAATAAATTCAGAACTTTACAGAGATATTATTCTCAGGGGGAGAGTTATTGATATTAAGAGCTATATACTTGAGATTGTTGGTTGTCTTCCACAGGGGGAGACTTGTTTGGCATTTCTTGGTACTTAGATGTTTTTCATAACTAGTGTTGTCATCAATGCCAAAGGGGGAGATTGTTGGCAATATGGATGAATTGATTATGTATTGCATTGATGTTTTGTCATTGATTTCAACACTAGCTGTTATGGTTGGTTACCGATAGACAGGTTTTAGTTACCGGTAGAAGATCTAGTGTTACTGGCAGAAGGGACTATTAGTTGGACACTTTCGACATGTTTGGATCAATGGACTATGTTTGGTTTTATGTGTTACATTCTTCTGGAGCATGTTTTGGTTAGTTGATATTGACTTGGTGATTGGATGCTATCATACACTCTTGTAAACCCTTACCGGCATGGGTTTAAGGTTTAACCGACAGAGCTTTCACTGAGAAACCTTGACATAATGCATAAGTGGTGTTGGTGCGACTTCTAGATGGAATTCAAGATGCAGAAGGTGATCTTGATCGTGCTTCAACTATTTGAAGACATTGCTTTGGCGTGGTGGACCTAGATTAGGTCCGATGCCTATCTAGGTTATGGACCGGTATCATGTTAACGTGTTCTCTACACGTTACTGGGATGATTTATGGATTGGTAATTGTTGTTTTGGTCTAAAGTCGACATGGCATATCATTGTAATATGGATGTATGTAATGATCTTATTGTAATATCTTTTAGGTGGCCGACCTAATTGGTTTAGGCCTTAGGGTTTGTATAAATTGATGTAAGATCTCATTGTAGATTATGCAAGGGTATGGTATGGGAATGAAATAAGTGTGTCGTGGTCATGAAATGCAATATCATATGTGAAGGAGATTTGGTCGACCATAGGTGATCGAATTGGGTTTAAGGAAGAGGTCTAAGGCCTCTGGTATTGAGCTTAACCGGGACTGTAATCAGGCATGGTAGATGCTATCTCTAGCAGTTCATTATTCTGGAGTATTGTCCAATTATCTTGAGGTGGTTATAACCTCTTTGTAGTTAGTGAGACTCTTTTATAATGAGCAGTATGCTCTAGGCAGTGTACCTTCCTGCATGTGCAAGCCCTTTATTGTATCACATACTTTATGGAGAAGTATCATCTGACTATGGGTAGGCTTCCAACCGTGGTTTTTCCCTTGTTGGTTTTTCTACATACAAATCATGGTGTTATGTGGTATGGTTGCATTGTGTTAATTATCTATCATTCTTAATTTTTATTGCTTACCGGTATCTGTTTCTTCTATTACGGTATTCAATGTTTATGTGCTCCGGTTAAAGGTTATTAAGTGGTTTGATTGACATAATCCGTTAACAACTGATTCACCCCCCCTCTCAGTTGTTCACCGATTATCCTAACAGTTAAGGGATTGACTACAATACCCTGTTAAAGGCAATACTCTGTTAGAGGTAACCTCGATGGATGATTTCAAATCTAAGCTAATGGATCACCTTGTTAGAGGATTTCAACAAGAAGCCTGTTAAAGCTTACCCGGTAAAGGGATTTAACTGTTGTAATGGTTAGAGAACAATAGGCTCTTTGATGATATGGAAATAGCACTTCCTTGCTTAATCAGATCCTTTTCTGCTCCTATCCGCCTTCATAAAATTCTGCAAACACACCTTCTAGTTTGGCAACAATCACACTTAACCAAATTTGCCAACACAATATTGAAACAAATAATCGACCTTATAAGCAAATACAATAGGTCGATAACACAACACAAAACCTACAAATCTCATAGAGATTACAAACACATCGGTTCAATCATAACCATTGGATTACATAGCAATCAACTACACATTGTTTTAGACAAATTCAACCGCTCCTGGATCACCGCACATTGGATCATGTAGCTCATCATGCATTTTTCACTTCATGCTATGCATTTGATCATTCCCAAAACAAATGGTTATCTTCACACGTCAAATCCACTTCAAAACTCATCACGTGCATCATGCTTACATGGCATCTTCAACTCTGATCACCATTCAGTCATAGATCATCACAACTGATTCTCCAAGCTCCATCGGTTAGGGTTCTGCTTATCAATTGGTTAGGGTTATCGGTTGATCTCTGCTTCAATAATAATATCGGTTGCCTACAGTGCTTTACTACCAGTTGCAATACAACTCCATTATTGATTACTATTGACATCAATGACAACACTATACTTCATCAATGCAATCTTCATGCAATGCCAACAATCTCCCCCTTTGGCATTGATGGCAATACAAATATCAATACCCATTGATTGTGATGATTGAGAGTAAAGCATATACATAGGTATAGGAATCTTGGTTTATATTTTTCCCATATACTCTCCTTCAATTGTATCTTCATGTCTTCAACTGGTAACTGTCTATCAATCATATACAATTCTTCTCCCCCTTTGACAACAATGCCAAAGTGAAGGTAAATCATTCCATGCTTCACCGATCTACAACTAGCTACTCCCCCTATGGAGTAGCTCCACTCTTCACCAATCCTTCTTCAATATTTTCAATAGGCTTTGGGATTGATGGCTTCCCCATCTACTTAATTGATTTTATGTAGGGGTACATGATAACTCAATGATGAACAGATAGTACCAAACCGATATTCGAGAGGGGGGGGGGGTGGTGAATCAGTACAGACAAAAATACAGTCCTAAACTGGTTTGACAGCAGACACTTCAAATGACTGCCAAACAATGACATCGGTTTGAAATAGAGTGCAACCGGTAAAGCTAAGAATGACCAAGACAAGCATTAACCAGTTACGCACTTAGCTTTTCATTCAACTCAAAACTACACTACTATTTCACCCTTATGCATGAACAGGTAATCTATCATCTATTAATAACAACTAGGTCAACATGTTTTATTGACAGGCATAAAACACATAACCATCATATGCTTGACAGACAATAACAAAGCATCACAAGATAAAAGCATCACACATGACACACATATTTTTCACGTTGAAACCCAACTGGGAAAAACCACGGTGGGGATGAATACCCACAAGCTGTTTTTGAACTCTTTAGAAGTCCGCTCTATTAGGATCCTTGTCCGGTTAGAGACATTACAATAGGTTCTGCTAGGAACCGATCCTGTTAGGGATCACCCAGTTAAGGGATGGCTAGAATACCCGGTTAAGGGTTAAACCCTGTTAGAGGTTACCTTGTTAGAGGATTTCAAGAACTCAATAGCTAAAGGATTTCAAACTCAATAGCTTTGAATCACCCTGTTAAAGGATTTATAGCAAGCCGGTTAAGGCTACCCTATTAAGGGATTTTCCAATTATTGAGGTGGTTAGAGATCAATAGGTATTACAATGATCTGGTAACAACACTCAATGCCAATGCAAATCTGCTCAAGCTCCTTTTCACCTTCTGCACTTACACTATGCATGTATCACTTCTCTCCTTTTGGTCTGGCAAGAATCACGTATCCCTTCTCTTGGATACATACACAACTTTTGCCAACAACCTTAGAAAGAGACACAACATCGACCTTATAGGAAAACAGATAGGTCAGTAGCATAAACCCTAAACCCTAAACCTGTTAGGTTAAGGAATTCAAACGGTTCAATCCTGACCATTGAACACACTGCATTAAATGTAGCAGTTCTTGATCCAATCTCAAGACATTCTCCATCGTCCATTTCCACCGATTTTATGGTGGCTGATAACCCATCACATGTTATCACCATTTTACAGACTTCTCACATTCCCGAGGTAGATAGGAACAATCTCCATCATGCAAGGTCCTTCACGCGCACAAGGCTTACATGGCAACATGATCTTTTCTTTGTTACCATGCTAACTCATCACACAAAGTCACTGGTTGAGGCACACAGGCTTGAAGCACTTAAACCGGAAACCCTGAAGTTGAGACTACCAATTGGTAGTCATACAACACTTCCATGTGCCGATTCCCATAACTATATGCTGGTTCATCATGAACAAACACACCGCTTCACTTTGGCACAAATGTCGGTTCATAGTGTTCTACCGGTTCTCTCATATGCTGGTTCTCACTTCTTCAGCATATTGACATCAATGACAACATACACTGTCATTATGTCCTCATACCGGTTCACATAATGCCAACAATACAAACCCTAACTTACCTCTAAGATACTCAAATGTAGCCTTAGGTAGTGGTTTAGTAAATATATTTTCTAGTTGTTCTTTTGTAGATACATGCTCCAGTGAGACATCTTTACTTTACACTTTCTCTCTCAGAAAATGATACTTCAGCTCAATATGCATTGTTCTAGCATGCAACACCGGGCTCTTAGAAATGTTTATAGCACTTGTGTTATCACAAAAAATCCTTACCGGTTCTAATATCTTTAACTTGAAACCTTCCAAAATGTGTTTCATCCAAATTGCCTCGGTACAATTCATATAAGTTGCAACATATTCAGCTTCTGCTGTTGATTGAGAGATACAACTTTGTTTCTTGCTGCTCTAAGACACTAGTCTGCCTCCAAGAAAAAATCCTCCTCCAATTGTACTCTTCCTGTCATCAACATTGCCTCCCCAGTCTGCATCTATATAGAATTTTAAACCAAAGTCTCCTGCATATGGATACCATAATCTATAATCAATTGTTCCTTTTAGATACCTGAAAATTTGTTTGGTCGCAACCATGTGTGTCTCTTTTGGACTTTTCTGAAATATGGCAACCAATCCTACTGCATGAGCAATGTTTGGTCTACTATAGACAACATAATGTAGTTTACTTATCATGGACCTGTACTCCTTTTCATCAAATGATGCAGAATCATCTTCCTTAGACAATTTACAGCCTGTAACCATTGGTGTTCCAACTGGTTTATAGTCTCCCATTCCAAAAGTCTTCAACACTTCTTTCACATATTTGGACTATGTGATGAAAATACCTTCCTTTATTTGTTGGATTTGCAAACCTATGATTTTTTTTATCTCACCTACCAGTGACATCTCAACTCATTCTTCATTTCATTAGCAAAATCATGACACATATCATCATTTCCTCCAAAAATGATATCATCCACAAATACCTCACTTACCAGTATCTTATCACCCTCTATCTTGAGATATATGTTATTGTCTTCACTGGTTATTTGAAAACCAATCTTCACTAAGTGATAGTGCAATATTTCATACCATGTGTTGGTGCCCAAAACCGCAGATTGGAAAACCAAAAGACTTATCCAATCGGCCTTGGCCAATGAACAGGGATGGTCAAAGACCAAATCCCTCTACACTTTAGGCTCCACTGAACCTAGGTGGGTATGCCTCTTCCTCTCAAGCACAAAATAGGTTATTTATAGTGGATTTAAACCTTTTAGCAAGTTTACACACCTGACAAATTATTGTTCTGCAACTATGCTTCATTATGTGCTTTAACTGAATGCTTTGAAAGGAAATGATTGTGAATGCATATTGAAAATGAGATTGCTTTCAGGACTTACATAAAATATGGATAGATCAGTTCATATAGGATTTGGGAAGAACGTTTCTCTATCGAGGACCTTGAATGCATACAGATCAAAACCTTAAAAGATAAATATTAGACCAGTGCCTCTATCTGGGGATATATATGACACTCCGTGGACAAATATCTTATCAACTCAAGAGACAATTTTTCATTGACTATGAAGGTTCAATATGCGTTACACAAACAATAAGAACTCAATCTTTCACTTAATGCAACGACATGTGATTCACATCATAGCAAATCTATAAATAGATTTATCAAGAGGACAAAGATAACTCATCAACACAAAAGTGTACACAACATTTGGAAGAGAGACAATGAACCTTGTATATTAATCTTCAGGAACTAATTGCATACATAAGCTGCACTTTTAAATACTTCATTATAGATTGCTTGCACAAAATGATACTTCTTCTTCCTATAGACTTCTCTGATACAAAATGATATTCATTCCCCACAGCATGTCATTCTTGTGACCTCTTTTTTCTTTACATAAAACTGACTCCCTAGAAGTATCTGAATCAAAAGGCATATATGAAAGGACACACCCTTTCATACACAAACAGTTTCTCTCCAAAGGACACACCCTTTGGTTTAACAAAAAATTACAAATGAGAACCTTTAAAAATACTAAATGATGCTTTAATAAAGTGTCTTCTATTCTCCGTCTCGATAAAAATCTTTGGCAAATATTCATCATCCTCTCATTATTTCCTGCACATAAGATAAGCCAATCAAACTCCTTAATTTTGAAAATTAGGTATAGTCCACCTTAGATTTTGAAAAGTCAATTATCTTTGTATAAATACTGGTTTGAAATAGTCTAATAAAACCAAAGTATTTATATTTTAAGAAAATAATTCTGCGAATATAACACCCATTTATATAAAAAAATACTTTACCCTAAGATGTATATTCAAGGCATTCATTTAAATATAAATACATTTTTATCTTTAATGCACTTTTAAATAACGTAAAGCTGAGAATATACTTCCCTTTTATTATTTTCAGGAATTTTTCCCTTTTGTTGCGCATCCATTCATGCCACGTATCTTCTTCTAGTTCACTGGCGGATCACCCTTTATCTTTCGGCCAAACTTCCTCATCGGCGAATTGTTCGCAAGTCTTATCGATTCTACAATTTCATCGATACCTTTTGTTTTCAATGGGACCGTGTCTGATTTCTTCGATGAACCTCATGTCGATGAAACCACGGCTTTCGGTGAGTCCCTTTTGAGATCTATCACAGCCCAAGTTTGTTTGATGAGCTCAGTACCGCCAGACTATTTCACTTCAACCATTTCATTCTACCGCCTACCGCTAACGGTTAGTCACCAAGTCACGATGGGTAACTGACGAGTAGTTTCCCATTGTGGTATAGCGACAAACGTTGGATCTCTTTCAACCTACTCGCCCCTTAACCTTCATCTAGCTTCCTTAATCTGCTCATCCTTTTCCTGATCTGCCCCCCTCCGCGCTCTGCCATGTGTCTATTTTTGATTGGCTCTGAGATCTTTATCATGCCACCTCAGCATGCCCTAGACTTACTGCCAAAATTTGGTCTTTTGAATTGCTTCCTTAGTGGGTCTCACCACTCAATCACCATGTCGCGACGAATATACATCGAGCACCTTCCGATCATGGTATAGCGACCACCATTGGATCAATTCGTTCGACTGTCCGATCGTCCCCATCTTCTTGGCCTTTAACCCTACTAGAGTGGCTCTCTCTTTTCTTTGTCTGTCCATGCTGCGTGTCGCTTTTTGGTTCACCCACGGATCCACCTCAACTGCTATTGGACCCGATTTGTCTTGCCATTTCATCCACCACAAGACCTGGGTTCTTCTTCTACGCTCCACCACGTGGCACATCTTGACTCACTTGCAGATCTACCTGGACGACACCTCATCTGCCACCTTGGCAGTCGCTATGTCACGGGGGATATAGGTCGTGAAGCTTCATGTTGCGGTATAGTGACGACCGTTGATCCACTTTGAACTTGCATGCTCATTAACCTCCCCTTTTCTGCACGTGCTTAATCGCCAAGTTGCAGGTTTAAACCAGCGTGCATCTCTACCTTGCAACATAGTGACGACCATCAGATCCTCTGCGATCACCGTCCAATCAGTCAAACTTGCTCGATCTTTAACCTCCATCCTCACCAGTCCATTGTAAAATTTGGTTTCCTTAGGATACGCGCACGCGTGGGGTCCACCGGCTTCAACCTTCTTCACGCAAAAAAGCCTTTTTGTCTTTCGACAGTTATCATACGGGCCACTTTGGATTTAAATGTAAAATGAGCTTATCCCACAAACAATGTGGGATAAGGGCTTTCCCTCTGCTAGCACAACACACTTGAAAGTTTCCAAAGATTTTCCACCATTTTATATGCGCGGGTTTGGGGGTCTTGGCGATGCGAGTTAATATTTGGACAGCTCCATTTTCTTCAGCATGCATATAAAAAACCCGTAGTAAATGCTCGAATGATAAGAAAAGGGGCATCTATTATAGCACAAAGTATTTTGTAAAAATATGTGCTAACAGTGGCTCTTTCTGGGGATGTATTTTCTCTTGAAGGACATAGCAAGATCCTAGTTATCTATGGAAAGCAGACCAAAATGAAGATTGAAAACATATAACAGAAAACAAGAGAAAAAACTATATTACTATAATATAAGAAATACTCCCTGATCATGAAGAGAAGAAGTGTTTGAGATATTCAACATGAACTGGAAATTCCAGCACTTCTCCATCAGTATCTTGTAAGTAATATGATTTTTCTCCACCTTTAGCAAAGACGATATAAGGTCCTAGCCATAGTGCATCAAATTTTCCATGTTTTCCTTTGTCTTGGTCTTTGGCATTCCATTTTAGTACCCATTCTCCCTCCTCAAAATTTCTGTCACAAGCCCTTTTATCATGTAAAGCCTTAACCATCTGTTGCCTCTGAATTTTTCTTTCTTGAGCCTCTTTTCTACATTCATCCAACTCAACCAAAGCCATCAATCTGTTCCCCATAAAGTTTATTTCTTCTGAAGACACCTCTGTAACAAATTTATAAATTGGGAGCAAATTATTCAAAGGTAATCTTGCTTCTTTGCCATACACAAGCTCATAGGGAGCAAATCCTGTGGATTTCTTGACTGTCACTCTATCAGCCCATACTGCTGATATCAATTTTGAATCCCAAGCTCTTTTATTATCACCCAACATCCTTTTGATAATCTTCAACAAGTTTTTATTGCTGGATTCTGCTTGCCCATTTCCTTGGGGATGGTAAGGTGATGAATAGGACAAAGTGATGCCATAGTTTTCATAGAAATTAGAGAACTCATTGGATCTGAAACATATCCCATTATCTACCACAATTTTTTGAGGTACCCTAAATCTAGTAAGAATGTTTTCCAAAAGAAACTTTATCACAACTTTGTTGGTAGCCCGTCTTGTAGGAATGGCTTCAACCCACTTAGTAAAATAGTCAGTAGCTAGCAAAATCCATTTATTCCCACCACTAGTTTTGTTTTCTATTTCCCATATGAAGTCAATACCCCACATCTGGAATGGCTCCTCTGTATGCATGGGTCTGAGAGGAATGGCTCCATTATACTTAAGTTTTCCTGAAAACTTTTGACATGCTTCACATTTTCTAATATAAGCATGACTATCTCTAAAAATTTGGAGCCAATAATAACCAGCATTTAGGATTTTATGAGCAGTGGTTTTAGCTAAGAAATGGCCTCCACATATGCCTTCATGTAAGTCTCTCAAAACAATAGATGCTTGACACTCATCTAGACACAATAAATGAATACCATCTCTATTTTTCTAGTATAGATCTCCATTAAGTAACACATACTTAGATGTTTGAAGCTTTAAAGTCCTCTTCTGAATATCATTTAAACTATCTGGACATTTCATGTAGCTTAAATAATATACAATATTTGTATACCAAGGACATCTCTCAAGGCTAATTTGTACATTTTCCAACTCTTCCTGATTTACCTGTGCTGCTTCAAAATTTGACTCTACCATTAACTTTGCCAAACCCTGACCCCTTACCAAATTTGTGATTTGTAGATAAATATTGAATTCTTGGATCTGGTTTATCCATCTGCATCTCCTCCCAGTGGTTTCTGATTGTCTGAAGATGTCTTTAACAACAACATTTGGTACATAGGCAATGATAGTGGCACCAACTAGATAAGGTCTAAAAGATTTCACAACTTTCACAAGAGCATAAGCTTGTTTTTTATTTAAATCATAATTTAACTCAGATGCTTGCAATGTTTTGCTAAAAAATGCCACTGGTTGTTCATGACCTTCATCATTCTTTTGTAACATGACAACAACAATAGTATGGAATGAAGCAAATGAAAACACTTGGAAGGGTTTAGAGAAATTAGGTGATTTTTATACGGGGGCTTCTTTGATGGCTCTTTTGATATTTACAAAAGATTCAAGAGCCTCATTAGTCCATTTTATTTCAATACCCCTTTTTCAACATTTTAGCAATAGGTTTTATGATTTCAGAGAAGTTTGAAACAAATCTTCTTACAAAGTTAATCTGTCCGAATAAAAGATTGAATTGCTTTAACTGTTTTGGGGATTTGAATTTTATCAATAGAAGCAATCCTTTTTGGATCAATTCTTACACCATCTTTTGAAACAATATGGCCTAACAACTTTCCTTCAGTAACCCCAAAGTGACATTTTTTAGGATTCAAAGATATGCCATATTCTAATGCTCTAATAAATTTTTTTTCGAAGTCGTTACAATGATTTTCTGCATTTTTAGAATAAGCAGTCATATCATCTTGGTACACTACTAAATATGACCAATTAACCCTTCAAAGGCTACATCCATGGCCCTCTAGAATGTAGCTCCTACATTTCTTAACTCGGAAGGCATTCTTGCATATACATAAGTCCCCCATGGTGTAGTAAAGGTTGTCTTGTATTTCTCTGATTCCTTGACCTTAACTTGGTTATAGCCTGAAAACCCATCCATCATAGACAACAATTCATTTCCCATAACCTTCTACAATAGAGCTTCCATGTTAGGCAAAACATAGTTATCCTTCAAAGATGAAACATTTAGATTTCTGAAATCTACACATAACCTAATATCACAATTTTTCTTTTGTATTGGTACTAAGTTTGACACCCATGTTGAGTGTCTTATAGGCTCAATAATCCCTGCATTTCTCATTTTCATTAACTCCTCCTTCATCTTAGGATCCAAGGTAGAGTTTATAGACCTTTGCTTTTGCCTGAAAGGTTTAGCATCTGGTTTTAATGGTACCTCATGCTGAAAAAGGTCTTCTCTATATGCTTTAAGGTCATCATATGACCAGGCAAAGACATGCCTATATTTCCTCAATAAATTTATCAATGTTGTTCTAATCTTCGGTATGAGCTTTTTTCCAATATACACTTCTCTTGGATTGTTCTCACTTCCCAAGTTAAATTTTTCAACACCTTCACACCTTCCTGAACTAGGTCTAAAACTAGTCATGTCTTTATTATCAAACATTCTTTCCAGCTCTACCAATCCCTTCAGGATTTTATTTATCTTCAGCTGCAACCCCTCCTGCCCAAGCACTGTTTCTGTGCCATCCTTATCTTCTACAAGTCCATTCCAATCAATTTGCTGGTCTGCATACTGATCTTCACAAAAGAGAAATCTTAACAGATCCCTGTGATCATCAAACACTTGCCAACTCTTAACATTATCAGGAACAGATGGTCTTGTTTTAATTTCAACTTGTGTAATATCATCAAAAGGGATATCATTATGTTTAACTGCCAGGTTAGCCATAAAATCCGCCAAAATATTATTGGACCTTTAAATCCAATTAATGGAAAAAGCATCAAAAAGTTCAATATAATCCCAAACCTCATTCCTATGACTTTTTAATTTTGTATTTTTTGCAGCAAATTTGCCTCTAACTTGTGAAACAACTAATTCTGAATCACCATAAACTGTTAGTAACTTAATGTCATGCCTGTTTGCTAATTTAAGTCCTAATAAGAGAGCTTCATATTCGGCAATATTATTAGTACATTCAAAAACCAACGAGAAAGAGTATTTTAAAGATTTTCCATTAGGTGAAATAAACACAACTCCTGCTCCATTTCCATCCTCACTGTAGGCACCATCAAAATACAATTTCCAAATTAAACTTTCATTGTGTTTAACAGCCTCTGCAAATTTTTCAACTTCTAAAGGTTTAGAAATACTTACCTGAAAGTTGTCCATGTTAGAATGGAAAAAGAAAGTTACTTGATCCGGATCAACTTCTTCTATGAGGTATGGAGATCTTGGTTCTTTGTTGATTCTTACCTCTGCTCCTTTGACCGGGATGGTAGCATATGATAGATCTAATTGCACATATCCACCTACCAAGTTCGACCACTATCTGGATAGCAATATTCCATAGTTCGCAGGCACTTGTACATCTGTTACATCGATTTTATAGGTAGTGCATGGACAAGCCGAAAACCTGAACTCAATATCCTTCATGATCCCAACCACTGGGGCTGACCTATTATCCATTGCATAACATTTTACATAAGGGGTATCTACCTTCATTCCCAGCTCTTTCATGACATCCTCTGGCATAATATTTATTGCTGCTCTCGAGTCTATCATGCAGTTTTTTACCATCTTATTGTTTATAAGCAATGTTAAATAAAAAGGATCCACTTGTGTGAAGTTTTTAGTAATGGACGTGCCTAAATACACCACAAGAGGATCTTCTTTTGATTTGATATGATTTTCTCAGTCTCATTCTTGTAATCTGGAAATTTCATCACTTCAAGCAAAGGCATATAAATTTTTACCTGAGACAACACTTGAGACATAAAAGTTCCACAATTTGAAAGAGGCTTACTAATTTATTTTTTCTCCATAGGCTTGACCAACTTTGGAGCATCAGTCTGCTTTGCTGGTTCACTTGGACCCTCTTTTCCTTTCTTGTCATTTACCTCCTTGTTCACACTTTGTTTTGAGACTTTTGTGAATATTCCTGTAGGCCTCCACTGTTCAGGATTCACTGTTCTGTTTCTCAGCTGGTAATTACTCTTGGCCCGGGCAACAACAACCACTATGAATGCTCTGTTCTCCTCCTCAATAAATTTTCTCAAAGAAGGCACTGCTTCCTCTTGAAACAATTTTCTCAAGGCAGGGGTATCTTCATCATCATCAGAAAAAACCTGATGTATGCTATATTGCTGATGGTTTCTCATCCTTTGCATATCTGAATGTTTATCTTCCTCAGATGAATCCTCGTCTCTACCCCACATAGGATCTGGTGACAAAACATTAATTGTAGGCTCACATTCCTCTTCTTGATGCTAATCCTCCGTCAGACCCTGTGCAATCATGCATTGATTTTCATCATGGGGAAGATTGCAGACCTCACACCATGGAAAATCTCCCACAAAGTTATTTGCTCTCTTTAGTGGATCTGGAGTTTCTTTAGTCGGATTTGGTTTTATTGGCTTCCCATCTTTCCAGTTGGTGTTATAAGGCATATCATGGAGTCTAGGCCTATTGAAATTCATTTGCTTATTATTTATGTATGATGGCTTTTCATTTATTCTGTTTACCTTTTATGTCCTTAAGCATGTCCATAATCTGAGTAAGGTCATCTTTCTTGGAAATCCTAGTATTGTATAACTTTGGATCATCTCTTTTAGCAATTTTCCCAGCAACCTTCCGATTGTTCTCAATAGTAGCAACAATCTTGAATGCTTGTTGTAGAGTATGAGGTCTATGAGACAAAATCTCATAATGGGTTTTGCTTTTAAAAGCACTTAAATAAAAATTAATCAGAAAAGAATAAACAGGTCTGACATCTCTGGGTATTCTATTTAATACTTTATTAAACCTTTTACTAAACTCAACAATTGATTCATTCTGATTTTTCTTTATACTTGTTAATTCATGTGATGCAAATGAAGGATCATTGTGATCTCCAAATTCTTCCAAGAACAACGTTACAAACTCATCCCAACTGCCGATACATCCATCAGGAAGATTCCTATACCATTCCCCTGCATATTCTGTCAAAGATTGAACAAACAACTTCATGACTATATATCCTCATGAGGAAACTCAAATTCTTCAATGATATTTTTTACATTAACTACATGTTGTTCTGCTGAATTAGTTCCATTCCCTAATAATTTGGGGATTGCTGATCTTAAATCACTAGTGATCTGATTTGCATAACCAACAATGCCAGTGAAATCCAACTGTCTGTATCTTTCAATGATCATAGGCCTTCTGTTGACATGATAGTTGCCTTGATTGTTCATACTTTCTCTATTGAATCCACCATTGTTGCCATAATTACCATTGTTCCCACTGTTTCCACCACCATTATTATTGCCATTGTTTTCATTATTACCTCCATTGCCATTATTGTTGTTCCTATCTCCACCATTGCCATTTCCATAGTTTCCATTGTTACCTCTATTATGTCCATTATTTTGACTGCTGCCATATACATTACCTTCTATATGGTTACCCCTATTTGTGTTATTCCAGTTCCCATCATTTCCCCTATTTCCGTTCCTTCTTCCATCCTCATGCCTTTCTTCACTTTGATCTCTATGTACATCTCTCCATCTTCTAGATCCATTTAATAATGGGTTATCATAAGTTACAAAAGGTTGTTCTATTCTTCTGATATGAGGGGGACTATATTTAGGAATTGCTGGCCTATTTCCTTCACCTTTACTTTTATCTTCAATTTCTTCTGGCCCAAGGCTTTGAATTGTATCTCTGTTTATTCCTAGTTTTTGCAACACCCAATCCGGTTGTCTCTTAAGAGCTTTCAACATCTTGGATTCATCTCCATTTAAATCGACCATTTTAAGTATGATTTCATCCAGTTGCTTGTCCTCCTTAGTCAAGATCTCATCATGACTATGTCTATTATCTTTTGTACTTATTTTATAGAAAGGATTGTCCTCCCTATTTTCAGTTTTGCCAGCAGATGAAGAATCTTCCTCCCTACTAGGAAATCTCTTATATCCTTCAAACGCCATGTTGATTTATTCTCTTTGTTCCTTTTCTTGGGACTCAACGGAACACAATCTTCTTGTCCCTTGTGCAGAGACCTCCTCCCCTGCAGAAATCTTATTGACAAATTTCTATGGGTTTCTCTTATTTTCTCAACATACCAATTATTATTCATGTATTAAAATGTTAGAGTCGCCACCTCCTAAGAGGAAATATTACCAACTTAACTGATCTTCTGGGATCTCTCCCCCAGTAGAGTCTGAAACAAACTACCAAAGATTCTGAAAACTTTGTGTGACAACTCCCCAGCAGAGTCGCCAATCTATTGGTGCCCAAAACCACATATTGGAAAACCAAAATACTTGCCAAATCCTCAAGTAATCCAATCCGCCTTGGCCAATGAATAGGGATGGTCAAAGACCAAATCCCTCTACACTTTAGGCTCCACTGAACCTAGGTTGGTATGCCTCTTCCTCTCAATCACAAAAGAGGTTATTTATAGTGGATTTAGACCTTTTAGCAAGTTTACACAACTGACAAATTATTGTTCTGGAACTATGCTTCATTATGTGTTTTAACTGAATGCTTTGAAAGGAAATGATTGTGAATGTATATTGAAAATGAGATTGCTCTCAAGACTTAAATAAAATCTACATAGATCAGTTCATATAGGATTTGGGAAGAACGTTTCTCTATCAAGGACCTTGAATGCATACAGATCAAAACCTTAAAAGATCAATAATAGACCAATGCCTCTATCTGGGGATATATATGACACTCTGTGGACAAAATATCTTATCAACTCAAGATAAATTTTTTAATCAACTATGAAGGTTCAGTATGCGTTACACAAACAATAAGAACTCAATATTCCACTTAATGTAACGACATGTGATTCACATCATAGCAAATCTATAAATAGATTTATCAAGAGGACAAAGATAACTCATCAACACAAAAGTGTACACAACATTTGGAAGAGAGACAATGAACCTTGTATATTAATCTTCAGGAACTAATTACATACATAAGCTCCACTTGTAAATACTTCATTACAGATTGCTTGCACAAAATGATACATCTTCTTCCTATAGACTTCTCTGATACAGAATGATATTCAATCTCTACAACATGTCGTTCTTGTGACCTCTTTTTTCTTTACATAAAAAATGACTCCCTATAAGTATCTGAGTCAAAAGGCATATATGAAAGGACACACCCTTTCATACACAAACAATTTCTCTCCAAAGGACACACCCTTTGGTTTAACAAAAATTTACAAATGAGAACCTTTAAAAATACTAAATGATGCTTTAATAATGTGTCTTCTATTCTCCATCTCGATAAAAATCTTCAGCAAATATTCATCATCCTCTCATTATTTCCTACACACAAGATAAGCCAATCAATCTCCTTAATTTTTAAAATTAGGTATACTCCACCTTAGATTTTGAAAAGTCAATTATCTTTGTATAAATATTGGTATGAAATAGTCCAATAAAACCAAAGTATTTATATTTTAAGAAAATATTTCTGCGAATATAACACCCATTTATATAAAAAATAATACTTTACCCTAAGATGTATATTCAAGGCATTCATTTAAATATAAATAAATTTTATCTTTAATGCACTTTTAAATAAAGTAATGTGAGAATATACTTCCTTGTTATTATTTTTCAAGAAGTTTTCCCTTTTGTTGCGCATCCATTCGTGCCACGTATCTTCTTCTGGTTCATTGGCGGATCACCCTTTATCTTTCGACCAAACTTCCTCATCGGCGAATTGTTCGTAGGTCTTATTGATTTGACAATTTCATCGATACATTTTGTTTTCGATGGGACTACGTTTGATTTCTTCTATGAACCTCATGTCGATGAAACCGCTGCTTTTGGTGAGTCCTTTTGAGATCTATCACAGCCCAAGTTTGTTCGATGAGCTTAGTACCACCGGACTGTTTCATTTCAACCGTTTCATTCTACCGCCTGCCGCTAATGGTTAGTCGCCAAGTCGCGATGGGTAACTGATGATCAGTTTCCCATTGCAGTATAACGATAGACGTTGGATCTCTTTCAACCTGCTCGCCCCTTAACCTTCATCTAGCTTCCTTAATCTGCTTGTCCTTTGCCTAATCTTCCCCCCTCTGTTCTCTACCATGTGTTTGGTTTTGATTGGCTCTGGGATCTTTATCATGCCACCTCAGCACGACCTGGACTCACTGCAGGAATTTGGTCTTTTGAATTGCTTCCGTAGTGGGCCCCACCACTCAGTTGCCATGTCATGGCGAATATACATTGAGCACCTTCCAATCGTGTTATAGCAACCACCATTAGATATATTCATCTGATCGTCCTCATTTGCTCGGCCTTGCAGCTCTCTCTTTTCTTTGTCTGTCCATGCCGCTTGTCTCTCTTTGGTTCATCTGTGGATCCACCTCGATTGCCACTGGACCCGATCTGTCTTGCCATTTCATCCACCACTAGACCTGGGTTCTTCTTCTGCGCTCTACCACGTGGCACATCTTGACTCGCTTGCAGATCTACCTGGACAACACCTCATCTGCCACCTTGGTAGTGGCTATGTGATGGGGGATATAGGTCGTGCAACTTCATCTTACGGTATAGCGATGACTGTTGATCCACTTCGAACTTGTATGCTCGTTAACCTCCCCTTTTCTGCATGTGCTTAGTCGCCGAGTCGTGGGTTTAAACCAACGTGCATCTCTACCTTGCGACATAGCGACGACCATCAGATCCTCCACGATCACCGTCTGATCAGTCAAACTTGCTTGATCTTTAACCTCCATCCTCGCCAGTCCGTTGTAAAATTTTGGTTTCCTTGGGATACATGCACATGTGGGGTCCACCGGCTTCAACCTTCTTCATGCAAAAGCCTTTTTGTCTTTGAACAGTTATCATACAAGCCGCTTTGGATTTAAACGTAAAACAAGCTTATCCCACAAACAATGTGGGATAAAGGCTTTCCCTCTGCTAGCGCAACACACTTGAAAGTTTCCTAAGCCTTTTCCATCATTTTATATGCGTAGGTTTGGGGGTCTTGGCGATGCCAGTTAATCTTTGGACAACTCCATTTTCTTCAGCATGCCCCTGCATATAAAACACTCGTAGTAAATGCTCGAATGATAAGAAAAGGGGCATCTATTATAGCACAAAGTAGTTTGTAAAAATATGTGCTAACACCATGCTCTTGGTGCTTGCTTCAATCCATATAATGCCTTATGTAATTTGCACACCATGTCCTTTTTTATAGTTAAAGAATAACCATCTGGTTGTTCAATGTAGACTTCCTCTTCCAATGTTCCATTTAGAAATGCTGACTTCACATCCATCTGATATACTTTGAATACTCTGTATGTTGTAAATGCAAGTAGAGTCCTTTCTCCTTCCAATCTTGCAACTGGTGCAAATGTCTCACCATAGTCTTCACCTTCTTCTTGTGCATATCCTTTGCATACCAATCTAGCTTTATTCTTCACCACTACTCCATCTTCATTCAATTTATTTCTGAATACCCATTTTGTACCTATTACATTCTTGTTCTCTGGTCTGGGTACCAATGACCAAGTATTGTTCTTCTCTATCTGGTCAAGTTCTTCTTCCATTGCCTTGATCCAATCTTCATCTACAAAGGCTTCTTTTGCAGTTCTAGGCTCAATGGTGGAAATCACACAAGAGTTCTCTCTAAGCCTTGTTGTTGTTAGCACACCTACATTCTTGTCTCCAATAATCTGATTAGGGCTATGATTGAGTCTAACATACCTTGGAATAACATGATCTTGTTTTTCAGGTTCTTCTTCTTCTTCACTTTCTTCATCTTCTGCTGGACCTTCCTGTTCCGGTTGAACTAGGGCTTCTCTGTTTTGTTCTCTAACTTCTGGCTTCACTGGTTTCGGTTCCAAAAACAATGTGTAAGGTTCTTCTTCTTCCTTCTCCTTGCTAGTTTCTTCTAATATCTCAGGAAATTCATCAACTCGGACATTGATACTTTCAATGATCTTCTTACTTGGGTTGTTTTAACACTTGTAAGCTTTTCTCTTGGTGGAGTAACCAAGAAATATGCCTTCATCACTCTTGGCATCAAACTGACCAATATAATCACCTCTTTAGATAAAATATCTACTACCAATTTTTTTGAAATAACTAACATTAGGTGATCTACCATACCAATACTCATAGGGAGTTTTGTCCTTACCTCTTTTAACCAATATTCGGTTCATTGTGTAAATAATTGTGCTAACAATTTCTCTCCAGAATGTCTTAGCTACACCTCCTTGAATTAGCATAGTCTTAGTAGCTTCAACTACTGACCAATTGTTCCTTTCTACAATACCATTCTATTGTGGTGTCCTTAGTGCAGAAAGATGCCTCTTAATTCCATTGTATTCACAATATCTAGTGAATTCCTCTGAAGTAAATTCACCACGTTGATCAGTTCTTAAGCACTTTATCTTTTTTCCACTTTCATTTTCAACTAAGGCTCTGAATGCCTTAAACTTGCTAAATGCTTCTATCTTGTCTTTCAAGAATAAGACCCACATCATCCTCGAGCAATCATCAGTAAATATCATGAAGTATCGATCACCTTGAATACTCCTAGTCCTCATTGGTCCACAAAGGTCGGTATGAACCAAATCTAGCAAATGTTCTATTGAGAAATATTTTCTCTTGAAGGTTGAGGATGTCATTTTCCCTAAATGACATTCCTTGCATAAAGAATTCATCGGTTTGTCCAACTGTGGCAAACCTCTTACTGATTTGGACTTACTGACTCTTACAATGTTATCAAAATTTGCATGACAAAATCTTCGATGCCAAAGCCAACTATCTTCTACTTTTGCAATTAAACAACTGTTGACTTTAGAGTTTAAACGAAACAAGTTACCTCTTGTCTATTTGGTGGTTGCAATCAGTTCACCTTTGCTTCCATAAATCTTGCACACTCCATTCTTGAATTGAAGTGGGTAACCTTTGTCATTGAGTTGAGAAACACTCAAAAGATTGTGTTTTAGACCTTCAACCCAGTAGACATCATCTGCACTACTCTTACCATTCAGAGAGATGGATTATTTCCCTTTCACCATGTAGGGTGAGTCATTCCCAAATATCACAACACCTCCATCAAACTCTTTCAAAGTAAGAAACTTACTCTGGTCACCGGTCATGTGGTGTGAACAACCACTATCTATAATCTAGTCATCTGAACCATCCATACGAGAGACCAATGCCTTTTGATCTGATATCTCTTCTTTAATAGAAACAAAGATAATGTCCTCATTTGCATCTTCCTTAGATTCTTCATCTGTAATTTCTCCATCCACTGCAATGAGACAATCTCTTTTACCTTTGCCTTTATACTTCCTATACTTCTCACATTTTTGCTCATTATCTCCATTTGGATAGTTAGCAGCAATATGTCCAATTCGGTTACATGCAAAACATTTCAAAGGTAATTTACCTCTGTACTTACCAGTACCTTTGGGTAACCGCTTGGCCAACAGTGCTTCAAGCTCAATTAGACTATCTTCATCATCTATCTCTTTGCTAGATCTAGACTCATGATTGTAGCTCCCTTCTTTGCTTTTCCTTACCAGTGGGGTTGAGACCGAGGCTCTAAATGCAGATTCTAATCTCTAAACACTTCCATCAAAACCATTTAATTCAAATGCAGTTAATTTACCAATGATAGAGTCAAGCTTTACCTTTATCTTATCAATAGATTTGAGTTCCTGAATGGCTGCAACTTAGATAACATAGACCGGTAGAAAGGTTCTCAACACCTTGCTAACCACTATGGTATCCTCCACTATACCTCCAACACTTTTGATTTCTCCAACTATCTCGTTGATCCTCTGACCATACTGTTGAATGTTTTCTCCTTTAGCCATCCACATATCATCAAATTCACCTCTCAGACTCTTTTCTTTGGCAATCTTAACATACTGATCACCACTATAGATATCTTCCATTTTCTTCCATACTTCATATGCAGTCTCCAATCCATGAACATCAACATATTCTGAATCGGACAAGGAACTGATGATGGCCTCCAATGCTTGATATTTCTCCTGTTACTCCTTCTTTTGATCATCTGTTAGAATCCCACTAGGCAAGTTATATTTAGTAACAACATGTTCCCAATATTGACTTCCTAAGCTCTTGATATAGATCTTCATCCTATCACTCTAGATTCTGTAGTTTTCCCTATTGAACTTCAGACCTTCTTTCTTCATCATGTTCTCCTAGATCTTTTCCTCAAGCTATTAGGCTTAAACACAAGAGGACTTGAAATGCTCTGATACCAATTGATAATATGATGAAACTATAAGGATCCAGTCAACTAGTGAGAGGGGGGGTGAATCAGTAGATAGAAAATAAACTAAACTTTCACCAAACAAACTTTCAACTCATAATCCAAACACTAAACTAACCGGTAGTCACTGTATCAAAAACTGCAACTGCACTGTCAAACTTTACCGGTTGACCAAACCATCAATGATACAATGCAATAGATCAGAAACTCAAATACCATTTAACCAAAACATTAAACCACTTCACTAATATCAGTAATAGCTTATTTCAGACCATTTCCGATCATCTAAACATATCTAAGTGGATATACTAGTCATTCATATCAACCATATCAAAATACATACACAAAATCATTCACCACTTGACACAATGATTTTTCACATGGAAACCCAAATGGGAAAAACCACAGTGGGGATGAATACCCACAAGTATTTTGAACTCTTTTGAAGTTCGCCTTGTTAGGAGCCAAGCCTTGTTAGAAGCTTATACAATAATGTCCTATTAAGAACATATTCGGTTAAGGGATTGACTACAATACCCTGTTAGAGGTAACCTTAGTGGAATATTTCAAATCCAAGCTAATGGATCACCTTATTAGAGGATTTCAACAAGAAGCCTATTAAAGCTTACCCAGTTAAGGGATTTAACTGTTGTAATGGTTAGAGAACTACAAGTTATTTGTTGATCTAGAAATAACACTTCCTTGCTTAATCAGATCTTTTTATGCTCCTATCTGCCTTCACAACATTCGACAGACACACCTTCTGGTTCGGCAACAATCACACTCAACCAAATTTGCCAACACAATATTGAAATAAATCATCGACCTTATAAGAAAATACAATAGGTCGATAACACAACATAAAACTTATAAATCTCATAGAGATTACAAACATATCGGTTCAATCATAACTGTTGGATTACATAGCAATCAATTACAGATTGTTCTAGACAACTTCAACCACTCCTAGATCACCGCACATTGGATCCTGTAGGTCATCACACATTTTTCACTTCATGCTATGCATTTTATCATTCCCAAGACAAATGGTTATCTTCATGCACCAAATCCACTTCAAAACTCGTCACATGCATCATGCTTACGTGGTATCTTCAACTGGATCACCATTCAGTCATAGATCATCACAACCAATTCTCCAAGCTCCATTGGTTAGGGTTCTGGTTATCAACTAGTTAGGGTTATCGGTTGATCTCTGCTTCAATAATAATACTGGTTGCCTACACTACTTTACTATCGGTTGCAATACAACTCCATTACCGGTTACTATTGACATTAAAGACAACACTATACTTCATTAATGCAATCTTCATGCAATGCCAACAATATGATCATGTGGTAGAGGTGAGAGAGACGTGCTTGGTGAATTTTAATATTGGACCTTACAAAGATGAAGCCTTGTGTGATGTTTTGCCTATGAGTGCTTGTCATGTTTTGTTGGGTAGACCTTGGCAGTATGGTAGAGGAGCTATCTATGATTGTAGAAGAAACCTGATCACTATTGAGAAGGATGGGCATAAGTTTACTTTGGCTTCTTTGAAGGAGAAAGAGAAGGAAGTGAAGAATTTGAGTCTTGTGAAGAGTTATAGTGCTAAGAAGCAAGATGCAAAGGTTATACCAGATAGTATGGATCTAAAGAAGGATCTTGTGGATGGATCTGTTAGCAAGATGGTATCGGATGATAGTAAGTTCAGAGTTGTGGTGGCAAATAAGAAGAGTTTTGGTGGAATAAATAGAACAAATTTGCAGAATAAAGAGAGTGGTAATAAGAGATAGTGTGCAGATATGAAGCAAGGAAAAATAGGAGAAGTGGAAAAGTTGGAGAATTTAGCTAAGTTACCAGAAGGGGTAAGGAGGAAGAACTTTGTAGACAAAGAGGACATTTGGATAAAAAATAAGCATGGGGTCTATATTCCAAAACTTTTTCGATCTTCATGAGCTTCCTCTCATGGAACATCTTTTTATACCTAGGGTATCTAATGTAGGAGCATCCCCAGTTGATGAGCAATCTTGCATCCACCAAAAATATTTGTTTTAGTTTTCTTTTTGTTTAGTTCTATGTTTCTTCTGGTGTTCTCTGGTAGCTATTTATTTTCCATTGTAGATTAGATTTTTAGCTTCCATACGTGTTTTTATTACTTAATCTATATTTTTAGTTCACGTGGATCTTTTTCCGACAAGTTGTGGCTTCTCGATTATCTATTTCTTGGTTCCCGAAGCAGTTTTGAGCTTAATGGCTAGTTGGAGATTTCTTCTCTTGTGGAGCATTTTTGAGCTTAATGTCTTGCTTAAATTATTTAGCTATTTCTTTCTCAAAACCATGGCTTCCTTTTTCCTTGTTTCACCAACCTTGATCATATTCTTCTCCATAGACTTCTCTATACCAACCACATTTCTACACTTATTAGCATAATGTGCAGATTGTTTGCACTTGTAATATTTGATGTTCCTCTACATTGAATTTGTTGAGTGTGTTCTAGCTCTGCACTGATTAGATTTGTGACCATAATCATTTCATGGATGACGATATCCATGAAAATTACTATTCATCCTATTCATTCCAACTGGATAATGATGCTGACTCACAACAAGATTCTTACAGTATTTTGCTTTGTGACTAAACTTATAGCAATTGTAACATTGAATACTTCTACAATCTGCAGCCTTATGACTAAATTTATTGCATTGAAAACACTAACCATTAAATGATGGGTACCTTTGTGCATTCGGTTGATGAACTAACTGTCTTCTTGCAATAGATCTCTTATTCCAAATTTTTCTTGCATCCACAAGTTTCTTTTTTGCTTCTACCTTAACTTCCTTGCCTTTGTCTTTATCATTTTGATTTGAACATTCACCGGTCTGAAATCCTAATCTAGTCTTGTCTACATGAGCTTTAAGCATATTAATGAATTCTTCCAAAAGTTTGTTGCTTTCAATAAATTTAGTTTCTGCCTTCAACTTCTTCACTTCATGTTCTAGCTTCTCATATTTGTCAGTCTTTGGATTAATTGAATCTTTTAGGGTTTCTTCCACTTTGTTCTTCTCCTCAATTTTCAGCATATGATCTTTAACGGTTTTATTTGCTTTCTTTAACTGATTATTAACTTCTTTAAGTCTCAATTTGAACTTCTGGATCTGTCCTCACAGTTTCACTACACACTCATTTTCTTCTCTGATGTTTTCTTTCAATTCCCCATTCTCAGATTCTATACTTTCCAGATCCTCAAGAGTTGTCTTCAATTCTTCATCCAATTGATATTGTTCAATCATACTCATCAACTCCATGATTCAACCAACAAGGATCTCCCTCAAGTAGTTTAGCTAGCTAACAAGAGACCAAGCTCTGATACCAATTGTTGAATGATTGAATGAACATGAATACTAAGAGGGGGGTGAAACAGTATTCCCATAGCAATAAATTTTTTATTGATCTTTTAACCTTAGCAATTAATCTCATCAATATGATTCAATAAATACAAAATAAATAAAAAACATAATCACAAGATAGACAGAAGATTTTATATGTGGAAAACCCAAATGTGAAAAACTATGGAGAGGGTTAAATCTCAAGGTAATATAACTAGTTATATGGTGTTTACAAAATGGGTGGCTCACTGCTTGAATACAAAATAGCTCATTGTCGGTATGCTCACTACAATAGAAATAAGTAAATTGAGCGTAATTGTATCTCTAGATACACGAGGTTAGTTTCAAGATAAGATTAGATAACAACTCACAACTGATCCGGTAAGGGATCTCTCCAACCTATCCATAACTATCCGTAGTAGATCCAATATGGGATTAGTGTAACACTATCTGCATTTTGTCAATTAAACTGCTTGCATCAAAATTGGTAAAGGATTATTGCAACACCGCACTCACACCTTTCCACATATACCTTCACTCTTGCACATACATCATACTCCACTGTTCACACTGCACACTACTTGCATACTGCTACTACTCACTTTACTTGCATACCTTGTATACCACTACTCTGTCACTTGCACACTCCATACTCTATCATAAACATACATCCTATTGCAAATGTGATGTTGATGATTATTATTGGTTGTCATTGATGTCTTTTATGTTCTTGGTGTTGGTGATCTAGAATACGTGTTCTTGGAATCTTTGGTGCTATGGAAGATGTGTCGATGGAGATCTAGATAATGATTTTTATTAAGAAGCTCTTTCTCATAAAATTACCAGCCTTTCTCAAGGAAAAGGGAGGCCTTTTTATAGAATTTCTAATTAGTTACCAATCCTTGTACGGACATGAGGCTTCCACAACTATATTTTGCAAGAAAAACCCAAAAATGACAACTTTGACAACTTTTCAAGCCAAATGACAACATTTCTTGCTCCAAGAGGAATTTTTGACAATCTAACCTTATCAACTTGTCTAAAAAACTTTAATATTCCTAAATAAACTTATCAAACATGTTTCAATGCTTTGGAAAGCATTATAAGACCTTTTTGGCAATTTTGCACATTTTTGCCAAAAATTGTCAACTTAAAGCCTGAAAGGAAAAACTTGATCTCTTGAGCCTAAAATGAGATCAAAACCTCTAAACAAGACACATAACAACCTAAAAAAACATTAAAAACCTAACACAAGACATTACAAACATGAAAGCATTAAATACTCAAAAATGGGAGTTTTACTCAACTAGGTGCTCCTGCACCATACTCCCCCAAAAACAAAGAAGTCATGTGACTCCTTGAGGCAGAAAAGAAGAAGGTATTCCAGATTTCTAAAATTCAGCTTGACGAATCCATGTGGCCTTTGAGATAGGCTTGTCCTTCCATTTGATTAGATGCTCCATGTAGGTGTGATTCCTTGTCTTTTGAGAATCCTGGAGTCTAGAACTTGTTCTGCTTGGGGAAAAGAAAGAGAAGCGAGAGATAGACCAAAAAGGGATTGTGCAACATATGAAACTCTTTGAATCTCCTCAAGTGGCTGCCCTTTGAAAGCAATCAGATCTGTGACATTAAAAATGGGAGACAAAGAAACATCAGTAGGCAAATCAACTTTGTAAGCATTAGACCCATACTTAGCCAAAATTTTGCAAGCGCATATTCTCCTCATCTGAAGTTTTCTTGGAACTCCCTTTTGTAGCCTTGCCTTGTTCAAATGAACCTTCACATAATCTCCTATGGAAAACTAAACATCCCTCTTTGTAGCATCCACTCTTGCCTTGACTTTTTGGGAGGTATCTTGGAGAGCTTGTCTCACTTGCTCATGAACCTCCTTCGTGGATTGTGCCATGTCATCTATTGTTCCATTATTTTGCTGCAAATTAATGACATCCCTCAACTCCATTATACCCCTTGGATGCACACCATAAACAAATTCAAAAGGGATTTTACCTGTAGACCGGTTGACACTATCATTGTAGGCATATTCTGCTTGATGAATGTGCTGATCCCAACTCTGCCGATATTCCTTTGTCAAGCACCTAAGCATGTTTCCAAGAGACCTGTTCACAACTTCGGTTTGGCCATCATTTTGTGGATGATAAGCTGAACCAAAAGAGAGATTAGTACCCAATCTCTTCCACAATGTTTTCCAGAAATGACCAAGAAACTTAACATCCCTATCTGAAAGAATGCTAGTAGGCAAACTGTGAATTCTAAAAACTTCTTTGAAAAACAAGTAAGCAATATGACTTGCATTATGTGTTGTCTTACAATGAATAAAATGAGCCATTTTGCTAAATCTGTCAACTACTACAAAGATACCATCAAACCCTGCTTGAGTTCTAGGTAATCCTACCACAAAATCCATACTAATGCAATCCCAAGGCCTATGTGGAATGGGAAGAGGCTGATATTAACCAATATTAGAGGAATTACCTTTTGCTTTCTGACATACCAAGCACTAATCAACATATCTCCGGATGTCTCTCTGCATCTTGGGCAAATAATAGAACCTTTGAACCAACTCTAAGGTCTTGTTGATACCGAAATGTCCACTTAAGCACCCATTGTGCTTCTCTTGAATGAGGTTCTCCCTCATAGAACCTTTTAGAACACATAACTATCCACCCCTGAATAACAAACCATCCTGCAAAGTGAAATCTGCATATGCACCATGGAAATTATTCTCAAAATATTGACAAACTTTATAAGCTTCAGCAAAATCATCATCAGTAGGATACATATCTTTAAAACTATCAATACCAATGCTCTGTACTTGAATCTCATGAATAGTTCACAACCTTCTACTCAAAGCATCTGCTACTTTATTCAACTGACCCTTCTTATGCTTAAGAGTAAAAGTGTAAGCTTGCAAATACTCTACCCACTTAACATGCCTATGATTCAGTTTATCCTGTGAGTTCAAGAAACTTAGTGCCTGATTGTCTGTGTATACAACAAACTCTTTAGGAAGAACATAGTGTCTCCATTTCCTAATTGCCTGTACTAATGCATAGAGTTCTAAATCATAGGAAGAGTACTTTTTCTTTGCATCATTCAACTTCTCACTAAAGAATGCAACAGGTATATTTTCATGACTTAAAACAACTCCTACAACAATATTACTAGCATCACATTCAATAGTAAAAAGCTTATCAAAACTAGGTAAAATGAGCACTGGTTGAGTAGCTACTTTAGTTTTCAATAATTCAAACCCCTTATTGGCTGCACTTGTCCACTGAAATTTTACCTTTACACCCCTTTGATGGTGTCTAACATTGGAGCACAAATCTCACTGAATCCCTTGATGAATTTTCTGTAAAATTTTGCCAAACCATGGAAACTTCTGACATCACTGGCTGTTTTTGGAGTTGGCCAACTGGTTATTGCTGCAACTTTAGATTGATCCATTTTCAGATTGCCTCCTGATACGACAAAACCAAGATAGACCAATTCTTTCTTCAAGAAATCACACTTTTCAAGATTAATGGTTAGCTGTTCATCAGATAACTTTCTCAAAACATTAGCTAAATGCTGCAAATGCTCTTCCTTAGTTTTACTGAAAATAAGAATATCATCTAAATACACAACAACAAACTTGCCAATAAAATCATGTAAAACTTCATTCATGAGTCTCATGAATGTGCTAGGAGCATTAGAGAGTCCAAATGGCATAACAAGCCACTCATAAAGACCCTCATTCATTTTGAAAGTTGTCTTCCATTCATCCCCCTCTTTGATTCTTATTTGATGGTAACCACTCTTCATGTCAATCTTACTGAAATATTGTGCACCCCCCAAACAATCCATCAAATCCTCTATCTTGGGTATGGGAAATCTGTATCTGATGGTGATCTTGTTTATGGCTCTGGAATCTGTGCAAAGTCTCCATGTTCCACCCTTCTTAGGTGCCAACACTGTAGGTACTGCAAAAGGACTAATGCTCTTCCTAATTAGTCCTTGGTCTAAGAGTTCTTGTATTTGTCTTGCTACCTCTTTATTTTGTTCAGGGGTCATCTTATAGGCTGCCTTATTGGGCAAAGAGGCTTTAAGTATGAAATCAATCTGATGGCTAATGGCTCTAGGAGGTGGTAAGGCTGCAGGTGTACCATCACTGATTATTTCTTTGAAGTTATCAAGGATTTGCTGCACCTCATATGGTATCTCAACTTTATTTTCTACCTTTTCTTCCTTGAGTTTCACTATGAGTGCAAATCCCACTCCTTCACCTTCTTCTAGTGTTTTTCATGAATTCTTTCTCATTCACTAACAAGATGTTAGGCACTTTATTGCTGCTCTCTCCTTCTTCAATGAGGGATTGAATCTGATAGGTTACTCCATCTTTCTGAAATGAGTAGAAGTTTCTTTCCCCATCATGGTGTGCTTTTTGGTCAAACTGTCATGGTCTACCCAACAGTAGGTGGCAAGCATTAATGGGAAGGATGTCACATAGGATCCTATCCGTATATCTACCTATGTGGAAATCTACCTAGGCTTGCTCATTTACTAACACATGTTGTCCCTTATTTAACCATGTGACCTTGTATGGCTCCTTGTGTTGTATGCTAGGTAGTTTCAATTTACTTACTGCTTCCTCTGATATGATGCTATCTATGGATCCTAAATCTATGATAACCTTACACACCTTTCCCATGATTTTACACTTAATCTTGAACAATGCTCTTCTTTGTGAGACCTCTGTACTATGTGGCTTCTTCATTAACACTCTCTTGATCATTAAACTCTCAACATCTTTTGAAGCTAGGTGGTTCAATGTTGAAGTTTTGGTATTACCTCCATCTTCCTGAACATAGTTGTATGCGAGAAAAGCGGGTCGATAGAACTCAATATGCAAAAAACGGAGCTCTAGGGAGCCTTGCTCACACACCCACATGACTTCTTGGTGCAAGCTATTGAGTAATGAAGTATCACTCAGCTTCCCAAGGTTGGTCCCATGGTTCTCTATCTTACACGGTCCCTCAAACCAATGTTTTTGCTCTCAGATCACTGAGCAAAATGGTTTAGGAATGGCAAATGCAAGAACAAGGGATGCTTTTTGTGGGTTTTAATATGAGATGTATCCTAAACTATGCATGATTATAAAAATGCAATAAACTAACTATAAGATGACAAGGCTAGTATAAATACTATCCTAACATGATATATTAGTCTATGATTGAGCTAAATGATAAAGAAAGTATTCTAAACATGCATATTTAGACTAATTCCTAGTTAAAAAAGAGGCTAAATGATGAGCATATATGAAATAAAAGCTTGAATGTATTTGAGCATAAGTATGATACTACCAAACTTGGATTCTCAAAATGGAGGGATGAGACTCTATTTATAGCAAAAATAGGGCAATGGATGGTCAGGATTGAAAGGGTTGAGTTTGAAAGTTGGGAATCCATGTTTGCAATTTGCACCAATGAAATGGTGACAAATGTCAACATAGGGTTGGGTTGAGAGAAGGGGTTGGAGGCATTAAATGCCTGAGAAGACCTTATGGTTATCTAGAGGTAAGGGTTAAACTTAAGTTAGGCTTACCCAATGGATTAAGAGTTAATCCAAGGATAAAGTCTTGTGCAAATGATTAAGAGATAATCATGGTCAAAGCATTAAAGGCTTGATGAGACCCCTTGGTTGGATGAAGGTTAAGTTAGGCAAAAAGTCTCTAACCATGTAAGAGGGTTGAATTAACCATTAATGGTTTGGGAGACTTTGGAAAATTAAGTTGTTGAAGACTTGAAGCCTTTAATGGTTATCAAAGACTTGAAGCCTTTGAGAAGTGACCTCCCCTTGCTTAGGGATGTGACAAAGTTTAGAAGATGGGTTAGGTAAATTTAGAAGTGATTAGAAGGGTCTAGAAGAAATTAGGAAGGGGTTTAGGAAGCAAGTGGGAGATGTAGGAGAATGCAAGTGGATGGAAGGATAATAGGATTTAATTGAAATAAAGTTAATTTAATTCAATTTGGTTGTAATTTGGGGAAATTAAATAAATTAGATTTATTCAATTTAGGACAACTATTTAATTAAATTTGAATTTAATTGAAAGTGGATAGGGGGGATTTAATTGAATAAAATGATTTATTCATTAAATGGGTATAGTGAATTTAATTGAGTAATTTACTTAATTAAATAGAGGAATGTGGGTAATTTAATTAAATTGGATTTAATTAAATAGAGAAATGAATATAAAATATTCATTTAGGAATATGGTCATTTTTATACGTCTACATTTTGCCCCTCTTTGAAGTGACGTGTGTGCACATGTTATTTCAAACAAAATGATGTTTTATCGTGATTTATGATCAAATGGAATATTTGTGTTGCTCTTATTTTTCATGTCGTGCCCCAGATTTGATTTGATGCGTGATGGCCCCTCAGGAGATGAATCAATATTTTGAAAATTTTGATTGGATTTGATGATATGTGTGTGGTGTGTATGATTTTGTCTATGTGAAATGTTGAAATTGATTCATCTCCTGATAATTTACATTTTGTAGGGTATAAGGGAGACTGCGAGCAAGTTACCTGCCCGGTTCCCTAACCCTAATTTCATTTTCCTCCTATAAAAGGGGAAAAGGGCTTTGATTTGATTCATTTGTGCATTGTTGACTTTGGAGAAAGAGAATTTGGAGAAAAGTCAAAATGCCTATTCCGTATTCCAGGCATCGTTTTGAGCACGTTCGGAGGTATCAGAGACCTGCCACATATGGACCACCAGTAAGTCAACACTTTTGACCTTTTTTGATTTTTGATTTTGTTGTTTTTGGTCATTTTTTGATTTTTGAAATTCGGTTTTAGCGTTTTAGCGCGTCAAAGTCACAATTTAGTGCATACGAAGATTTAGGTAGCGCATGAAGCTTGAATTGTAGGGCTGCCTCCGAAACAAAATAGTGTAGCGCATAGAAAGTCTAGGTTAGCATAGGGAGTGAAAATAGCGCATGCTGAATGTAGGATAGCGCATCAGGTCAATAGGATAGCGCGTAGGGTAGACCTAGCGCATAGGGGTCATAGGGGTTCGCATGGGTAAGGGGTTTTAGTGCGTAGGGTAGACCTAGCGCATAGGGTCCAATAGGTAGCGTTAGCGAGGTATAGGTTAGCGCATAAATATGTTTTAGCACATAGGGTAGGTTGGATGGCGCATTGGGGAAAAAGGATAGCACATAGAGGTATTCTAGCGCATAGGGTAAATAGAGTAGCACGTGGGAAAAACAGCTTAGCGCATGGGTAGATTTTAGCGCGCAGACAACCTATTTTAGCGCATCCAGAAAAATTTTGCGAGATGAGTTGATTTGTAAAATTGTTGTGTTTTGTTGTCATGGTTTTTATTGATTTGTCCAATATGAGTGTCGATATAACTTGTTTTGATTTGCGATATTTCAAGTTATGCATAGATATTAATGTGTTGATTTGATCAAAGCATGATTTGTTTTTGCACTTTGTTTTCAAGTTCAAATGTGTGAAGCCTGATTTGTGTTACAAGATGATATGGGTTGGAAACTTGAGTTGTTTTACAAGCTGATATGGGTGGGAAACTTGAGTTGTTTTACAAGTTTATGTGATTTGGAGACTTGAGTTGTGTTACAAGTTTTGATATGGTTTTTGATAACTTCAGTTGTTTTACAAGCTGATATGAAATGATAGGATTTTGAACTTGATGTAGATGAGCAAATTGTTTCATGTTGTTGATGTGAGTTTGATTTTGATATCTTTGTTTTGATGTGGAAACTGATATTGGATTTGTTTTGCTGGTTGACAGGAGTGATTGGGCGTGGTGCAGTCGTGTGAGCGATTTCCTAGGCCTTGGACTCTGATACCACAGTTGACACAGGCCGACCTGGATATTATTGAGAGATGTGGGTTGACGTCCCTGTTGGATATGCCTCGGTTCACTATGAATCGGGGCTACTTACAGCGCTCGCAGAGAGGTGGCACAGCGACACGAACACCTCCCACTTTGCCACAGGTGAGATGACAGTCACACTAGAGGACTGTTACAGGATTCTGCGCATACCAGTAGTAGGTGCACTACTACCATATGAGCAGTCAAAGGAGGGTGGCACAAAGGCACTTCACCGTATTTTTCACGATGAGACAGTATGCGGATACGAGATCTCATGGCAGGAGTTCCTAGACCTAGATTATGCACCGCTTCCATCAGTACTGGCAGGGTTTATCGGTGGATTCCTTTGTCCTGATCGCAAGTCAAAGGGATTCTCTGTGGGATGGGGGCTGGTGTTAGAGGACATGGTTACACAGGGCCGCAGGTTCGCGTGGGGATTGGCTATGCTAGCCCATCTGTACAGAGACTTGCACAAGGTGGTATACCTAGGTTATGACAGTTTGTCAGCTGGCGTGACGCTCTTACAGGTATGGTGTTGGGAGCACATTTTGGCCGCTAGGCCATTAGTAGACAGAGATAGGCCCGTTGGACGTGCCTATGCTTATGGATACAGGGGTCTAGTTGTCCAGCGGAAGCTGGGCAAACTAGAGCATTGGAGGAGAGTTTTGGATGACATCGATACGGTCACATGGCGACCGTATACAAGGTGTGAGGTGTGGGCGGAGGATGGGCTAGAGATGCCCTACGTGTTTATGATGAGATACCTGATTGGGAGGACCCCATTTGTTATTGAAAGGTTTATGGTGACTAGAGTTTTGTGACAATTTGGTCGATAGCAAGGTATACCTCAGGGGGCCTGCTTATATACACGACGGAGGCAGGACATATCAGATTGGGGCCCGACCATTGATAGTGTGGTGGTGGTGGAGGAGTTTGTCCATTTGGCGGGCCAGATATGGGATTATGCCCCAGAGATTTTGGATGCGGGCATGACCGATGAGTTTGCGAGATTGTTTGCTGCGCGGGCAGTGGCCAGGATATCAGATCCTGAGGAGATGCAACCGACATTCGATGATGAGGAGGAGGGAGAGGGAGATGATGAGGATGATGGAGATGGTGGAGGAGGACGAAAAGGGAGAGGAGATCAGGGGAGGAGAGGAGATTGAGGGAGTAGAGGAGATAGAGGTTTGGAGAGAGCAGTCAGACGGGTGGTGATGGACAGGGGGAGAGGCGGATTGGCTATTGGAGCAGGTGGAGAGGGGAGGGTGAGGGAGGTTCTAGTTGTAGTTTGGGGGACTGACGAGTCGATACGACTAGCCTAGAGGAGGAGGACGGATGTGCTCCCACCTCCAGCACCGAGGATAGGCAGAGTGAGAGGGGATGTCCCTGCACAGGTACCACTACAGGTTCGGATCCCCACTCATGTTGAGGATGCACAGATTCGGACCCTACAAGTGACTGTACAGTAGCTGCATGCACAAGTTTTGACATATCAGCGGTAGATTGTGCAGTTGACCACTGAGCGGGACATAGAGATAGAGCGGAGGGGGCGAGCGGAGGAGCTTGCAGCCAGCGTGCAGAGAGCAGCGGTGGGTGGTCCGATGAGAGACACCCTGAGAGAGCTATCTTTGAGAGCTCAGGAGGCGGAGTACTACCGCCAACATTATGAGGCTGCGGTACCCAGGGATCACCAAGTACAGAGCTTCACACAGTCGAGATCCAGTCGATCTTGAGATACTGGGTTGCGGTCCGAGAGCCGAGGTGTGACAGGGCCATCGAGTCAGGATCCCCTTGGAGATCCAGGGGTGGGGACATCTGGAGCCAGACCATCTCCATCAGGGGATAGCCATACTTGAGAGACGTGGTCTCTGTTGTATTTTTGATCATTGTATTCTTTGTACTAGAACAGAGATGATAGATTTTGTATATTTTGATCATTTTTGGGAGATATATATACGACATGATTATCTTTGATCATGTGGTTTGTTATATGGATGTATGTGCTTATGTGTTCTTTTCTTTATGTGATGATGATGCAATGCTTAAATACATGATACAATGTATGATGTAGGATGTATGCTTTTAATATGTTTGTGAGATGTATCTTGAAAAATGAGATGTATGATTTTATATGCTGTGAAATGTATCTTTTAGATGTATGATAATGATATGTAACTAAGTGTAAGATGATATGCAACTATTTGGAAAATGATATGCAACTAATTGTAAAATGATATGCAACTATATAACTAATTGTAAAATGATATGCAACTATGTAACTATTTGTAAAATGATATGCAACTATGTTTTTGGAGCATCCTCATTCTGCATGTGCCATCCTGATATAACCATATGTTGTTTGCTGTCTTTATAGGTATCATCATTGAGCATTGATTTGTTTAGGATATGTTGAAAATTTATACAAGCACAATGGTATAATTGAACCATAATGACCTGAGAAAAATTTACATGATGTTTGATTTTGCAAGATAGCACAAGCGTCAAGGTATAATAGAACCAGGACGACCTGAGTGCGTATTGTGTAAACAGACAAGATTAAATCATTTGTATGCGTGAAGTGGAATTAGGCCTTCAGTGATATTCGATGTATCATGTCTCAAGGCAAGTATTCACACAGTACAAGTGATCGCCTCCTAGACAGAAGACTAAGAAAATATTGGAAGTTCCCCATGATCTCTAGCTTTGAAGCATTTAGTGAGAAAAGGAAGAGAATCCAATAATTTAAAAAGTTCAAAATGTAAAACTAGTCAAGATTTTTATGAGATAATGCAACATTCAGTACTTCATAAAATCATCCATCCTTGGTATTTCTGTGAATTTTTTGTTTTGTTTTACGATGAAGCGTAGTTTTGGTTGTTGGATGCCATACTGTGGAGTTTTGCTCCTAGTTTTGACATCTTGAATGTTCGCAAGTTTTGACGATTTTAATGCCCCTAGCTGAGTGTGCCTCTTGATGTGAATATGTACAGTGATTTCCAAGCCATGGTGGAATATGGTAAGAGGATATATATGGATAAACCAGGATAGTGACTATGCTAAGTATGTTCTGAATGGATATGTGCTAAGTGTTGGACGATGACCGATAGTGTTTTTAAGGATACAGATGAAATGGTATGGAGATAGATAGAGGAGCCGTTCTTTCACAAGAGCGCCTGTTTACCAGGTTTTCACCATTTGTTTTTATTGTACTTATTTATTTTTTTTTGCTTTTTCTGGATTTTTTGATTTTTTTTTCTTGTTTTAGCTTTTTCTGTGCACTAGGCTACTTAAGTGTAGTACTTCTTTAGATGAATGCTGTTAGTTGGTTCATCGAGCACATCTCCTTCTGAAGTTGTTAGCTGATAGGCACCTGATCCATAGACTGATATGATGACATAGGGACCTAACTAGTTAGGTTCAAACTTCCCTTTCTTTTCTCGATCTTGCTGATTTCTTGGATTTTCTTTGAGGACTAGGTCACCAATTTTGAAGTTGCGAGGGATGACCTTATGATTATAGCTCCTGCACATGCGTTGTTGATATGCTTTGAGATGAGTGTAAGCATGTTGATGTCTTTCATCTAATAGTTTGAGTTCTTGCAGCCGGTTAACTCGATACTCTTCATCTGGGATTAAACCTTTCAAAGAGACTTTGAGAGATGGTATTTCTACTTCCAGAGGTAAAATGGCCTCTGATCCATATACTAATGAGTATGGTGTTGCTCCTGTAGGTGTGCGGATGCTGGTTCTATATGCCCAAAGTGCTGGATTGAGTTGGATGTGCCAATCTTTGCTTGCATCATTCACTATTTTCTTTAGGATCTTTAGTATTGTCTTGTTAGATGCTTCTGCTTGACCATTTCCCTGTGGGTAGTATGGTGTAGAGAACCGATGTTGGATTTTGAATTTTTCACATAGTTCTTGTACATCTTGGTTTTTGAAAGGTCATCCATTATCTGTGATGATTGAACTTGGAATACCATATCTGCAAATCAGATAATTTAGGATAAAAGAGGCAATTTGTTTCCCAGTCACTGTGGTCATAGGAACTGCTTCTATCCATTTGGTAAAGTATTCTGTTGCCGTTATAATAAACTTGTGTCCATTTGAAGATGAAGGATGAATTTTGCCAACTAAGTCTAGTCCCCACTGACAAAAGGGCCAGGATGTTGTAAATGGTTGTAGTTCCTGTGCTGGTGCATGTATTAGATTACCATGGATCTGGCATTTAGGACATTTCTTGGCTAAGTGATATGAGTCTTTCTCCATTGTAGGCTAGTAGTATCTCATCCTTAGAATTTTTTTAGCAAGAGTAGTACCACTTGAATGTGTGCCACAAATACCTTCGTGAAGCTCATGTAAAGCGGAATCGGAATCATTACGATCAAGGCAATGAAGAAGAGTACCATCTAGACCTCGATGATACAAAGTATCAGCAGTAAGGGTATAACGGGCAGCTTGCCGGATAAAGTTACATTTTTGGTTACGGGATTGGTCAATTGGTAAGATATTGTTCTTGAGGTAGTCATATATTGGTCCATATAACGGAGAATCTGAACCAGTCAAGGCATAGATAACATGGGATTCAGAATGGTCATAGGGTGGGGAGAACAGTTACTCTACCAGGAACTTGTAACGACTCTGTTGCTTTAGAATTTGTAGTAATGAAACGACAGTAGTCATGGCATTGGCTGCTTTGTTGTTCAACCTTGGTATTTGCTCGAAGGTGATATGCATAAAATACTGTTTGAAGTCATCCACCGTTCACTTGTAGGGTAGCAGCTTGTCATCCTTTGTCTGATAGTTGTTGTTGATTTGATTGACGACTAGTTGTGAATCTCCATAGACCATTAACTTTGTGATTTTCCATTCGATGACCATTTTGATGCCTATAACCAATGCCTCATATTCAGCCACATTATTTGTGCACGGGAAGATAAACCTATATGATCTTGGTATAGTGTGTCCTTCAGGAGTGATGAATAGAATGCCAGCACCTGAACCATGTTGTGTGTAGGATCCGTCAAAGTATAGGGTCCATTGTTTGGTAGAAAGAGAAAGAACGTCCCTATCTAGAAATTCAATCTCCATGGTTTGTTTTCCTGGTAGCGGTGCTTTAGCCAGCTGATCTGCAATTGCTTGTCCTTTGATGGCTCGTCTTTCTATGTATTGAATGTCGAATTCACTGAGAATCATGACCCATTTAGCCAATCGGCCTGTAAGAGCTGCCTTGCTGAGTAGATATTTGAGAGGATCAATTTTTGCGACTAGCTTAATGGTGTGTGCTAGCATATAATGTCGGAACTTCTGAGATGCGAAGACCACTGTTAGGAAAGCCTTTTCAATGAATGTATAGTTGAGTTCATAGCCATTCAATGTCCTACTGATATAATATATGGCTCATTCCTTTCCTTGTTGATCTTCTTGTGCCAATAGTGCCCCTAGCGATATATCTATTGTTGAGATATATAGGATAAGTGGCTTTCCTGTGACTGGTGGTACTAGAACTGGTGGATTCATTAGGTACTGTTTGATTTGGTAAAAAGATTCTGCACACTTGGTCTCCCATCTGAATGGTACATTTTTGTGTAGTAAATGGTTAAATGGTAGACTTTTATCTGCTAGCTGAGCGATGAATCACCTGATTGATTGAAGTCATCCTTGTAGAGATCTGAGTTGATTGATATTGTTTGGTGGTGGCATTTCCATAATGGCTTGTACCTTTCCTGGATCTACTTCGATACCTTTAGCTGAGACTATGTAGCCTAGTAACTTGCCTAATGTAACTCCGAAGACACACTTCTTAGGGTTGAGTCTGACTTGGAATTTCTCCAATCGATTAAAGATCTTTGTTAAGATGCTTAGATGTTCTGCTCTGGTGAATGACTTAGCTAGTAAATCATCCACGTAATCTTCCATAAATGTGTGCATCATATCATGAAAGATTGTTGTCATTGCTCTTTGATAAGTGGCCCCTGCATTCTTTAAGCCAAAAGGCATAACATTCCAACAGTACGTTCCCCAAGGAAAGGTGAACGCAGTTTTATCTTGATCTTCTGGGGCTATTTTGATTTGATTATAACCTGAGAAACCGTCCATTAGTGAGAGCATTGCATGGCCTGCTGTGAGATCTACAATTATGTCAATACTAGGTAGAGGAAAGTTATCTTTTGGACAAGCTTTGTTGACGTCTCTGAAGTTAGTGCATATTCTGATACTACCATCTGGTTTTGATACTGGAACGATGTTGGAAATCCATTCTGCATAGTCAATGGGTTGGATGAATCTGACATCTAATAGTTTTTTTAGTTCAGTTTTGACCATGAGTGCTACCTGTGGATTCATCTTTCGTAGCTTTTGCTTGACTAGTTTAGCTCCTAAAGAGATGGACAAGTGATGCATGATCAAGTGTGGATCGACTTCGGGCATATCGGCATATGACCAAGCAAAGTTAATTTGCCATTCTTTAAAGAAAATGATGAATGTTGATCTTTCCTCCTCTGTCAGAGATTCTGCAAGGTGTATGTTTTTGACTGCTTCTGTGGTACCAATGTTGATTGATTGAGTGGGCTCAATCAATATGGGTGATCGCTCATGAAAGTGTTCAGGAAGAGTTTCAAGTCTCCCATCGTTAGGTGCCTTAAAAAGGTTTTCACCCTTAGATACGTCCTTTATTTTTACTTTTTTGTGATCTAGAGCTGCCATTGACTGGTTTTCAGCATCAGATCTTTCATTTGGTTTATTTTTGCGACTGAGAGACTTGACACTCCCTGATTGGCAAAAATCGTTACTTTGTTCACTGGTAGAGCCTGTTTCTGGATTTACGGTACATAGGTAATGGATAATAGATTCATCATCTGGGAAAATTGGTATATCATGGATTTTAGGTTCATCCTAGTCGAAGAGGTCAGGAAAGACAAGCGGTAAGGAATCGTTAGGTGGATCAAGTTCTGCTAATGTAAGTGTTAGGACAGAGTTTTCATCGTGATTGTTCTTGGTTTTAAAGAAGTCCAGGATTTCGTCGAGGTCTTCGATGGTATTATCTTCCGTATAGACTTGTTCATAATGTTTCTGTTCGCTTTCCTTGGTGTCATAGATATTCTGTGGTCCAAATTCAAGAGGTCTATCTTCTGCGTTATGTTCTTCTTGAGAAAGGGATATGAAATAAGTATAATTAGGGATATCTGTAGTAGCATTGGAGCAGGTACCCCATTCATATTCATTGGAATCAGTCTCTGAGGCATCATCCCAGATTCTATCAGTGCTGTAAATAGGTATGTTGTATGGTGAAAACAAATCTTTGATGATGGATACCATTTTGACAGTTTTGGTTGATTCGGTGTCAGATCTTGCTTCTACTTTCTGTATTTGTTCATAGACTGTGCCTTATTGGGGAGAAATAAAGGCATCCAGAGATGATTTTATTGGTTCTTGAAATAGTGGATTATGAACATGAGCTACTATTGCCGATATGGCCCTTTTGTGGCTTAGAAGTTTTTCCTTATGTAACTTCTGATCTTGACGTTCCCGTGCCTTGCGGATTGTTTTTGCTGATTTAAAGAGTGCTTCCTACCAGGATTCTTCTTTGTACTTCTTCTTTACTTTCCATTGAGGTTTTGTAGTTATGTGGGGCGGTTTTCTTAATAGGAAAGTGAGCTTACAACCCAATCCTGCTTTGTTTCTAACTGGGCTGTGAAGGAAGATCTATGGGTTCAGTGACTCCTTTGCATTTTCCAATAGGTCATTTACTGTCATATCCCATTTGCTGCATGATTAAGTATCCTTTTCCATACAGGTGTGTAGGTAGAACAATATCTAGAGTAGCTGCTCTATTACCTTCTTCCTCATCTTTGTATAACCAGCTAAGAATATCCTTGTCTTCTGATTCATGCACTAGAGTGCCCAATTGGATGAAGGTACCATCAAATTTGGTGATGGGCTGAGTGACCAGATGTGTTGATGTAGTAAACAATCCATGAGATCTAGGTGATGTTGGCAATTTGGCCAAATATAAGGGCTCCAAAGAGTATTCTCCCATGCCTTGGTCTTTGATTTGCATTTTCTGCTTGAAATCTCCAAATAAGGAGTTGGGCTTTACGGTTTGTAGATCTGATGTTGAAGATCACTACTTTTCTCTATTATGAGGAACCAAACTGTCTTGGGCTGCCCCCATTGCATTGCAATGTTGAAATGGATTGTGATCAGCAGATATGGAGATTTCTTGTTCGTCATAAGGAAATTTAACACACTAGTGATATGTAGAAGGTACTGCTTGCATTTCATGTATCCAGGGCTGCCCTAACAAAATATTGTAGGTGAGATCTATGTCTAAGACCTGACACATAGTATCCTTTTGCACTGGTCCCACTTGAATAGGTAAAATCACGGTTCCTTTAGAGGACCTTTCCTCATCATCATATGCCTTTATGGTAATCTTCTTTCAGGGATCAATAGACTCTTCTGAGAAGCCTAATGCACAGATATTCTTTAAAGTACATATATTAAGTCCGGCTCCTCCATCTATTAAGACTCTTTTTACTCGATGTTTGCAAACAATGACTTTGATATGGAGAGGAGTGTTATGCGGATGGCTCAAGGAAACATTGTCATGCTCTGAGAAGGTGAGGTTATGAGGTCCAGTCATATGGGCGACTATGGTTTGAAATCTGTCTGTATCCAGATTTTGAGGTACATTGGTTTCCAATAATGCTTGTTCCAATATGTCTTTGTGCTTCGATGATAGTTTTAGCAATTCAAGTATAGATATCTGAGCTGGAGTTTTGCGTAGTTGGCTAACCAAGTCATATTGGATTTTTGGTGTAGTAGTTGTAGGTGACGTATGTCCTTTTAAGACATATTTTGAGTTCAGGTTATCACATTAACAGATTCATGATTACGCTGATCTTCGATGGTGATGACATTTACTTGATGATCTTTAGCTGATATGTGATTTATGGTGTTGTTGTAGATATGGTTGATACGAGCTCCGCGTGTATCATCCGAGGTTGAAGCTCCATCTTTGTTGTAATTTGGGAGAGGATTTTTAAAGGCTCTGTGATCACTATTTGTTTTGAGACCATCTACCGTTAAGTCACCTTGATCAATCATGTCCTGCACCATGTGTTTTAATCTCATGCAATCATTCATCCGATGACCCTTGTTACGATGGAAATCACAATAGTGTGAATCATTCCACCAAGGTGGTTTGATTTGGGGTTCATAGTTGCTGATTGCAGGCAAGGAGAGAATTTTGTTTGCCAGAAGTTCTCCGAATGCTAATTCTAGTGATTGCCCCAGTGGTGTGAAGATACGCTTTTGGAAATTGTTCGTATTGTTGCGTGAATTGTTGTTAGGTACTCGATTCATGTTTTTGTTTTGAGTATCATTGGTGTTGTTTGTGTTGAGTTGTCCTTGAACGGTGTTTGGTGCATATGTGTTAGCATTTGGATTAGCATTTTTAGGATTTTTCATATTTTGAGGATTTCTGGATAATGCAAGCACTGGTTGCTTAGATTTGGGATCATGTGATTCATTGTTGCCTTCATTTTTGTTTCGAGTCCAAAATCGAGATTTGTCTAGGTTGGTGTTATTCTGTTTATTGTAGTTTGATGAGTTTGTTCCTTCCTTGTAGAATTTGAGTGTTCCCTTTTTGACACACGCTTCCTCTACTTGTATGCCATTTTCAATAAATTTAGCGAAAGATGGTATGCATTGAAGTTTTAGCCTGTAACTCATTTCACCATTCAAATTGTCAATGAAGATTTCCATTTTTTCCTTTCCAGGAATATCTCGAGGATATCGTGATACCATACGTCGCCAGTGTTGAAGGAATATCATGAATGTTTCATTGTTCTTTTGTTTGTTGTTGCAAACATCTAGTATGGTTATGACATGTTGAATGTTATAGGAGTATTGTGTTATGAATTTATTAACCAATTCATCAAATGATCTGATAGGTGGTGTAATTTTGGATAACCATTCCATTGTTTGCCCTCCCAGGCTTCTTGGGAATAACCTCATCAGATAGGTGTCATCATGAGAAAACTCAAGACTCATTGTGCAAAATTCTCGAACATGATCCCAGGGATCACTTTTCCCATCGTATTTATCAAATTTGGGAACATCTAAGTTTGGAGGAAAAGGCACCATGTTCAATCTTCTGTCAAATGGATAAGGACAGATTTCATTTAATGAGTACCGCACTGTTGTCCCTTGTTGCATGTCTTGTATTTGTCTTTGTAACATTTGCATTTGTTGAGTAAGAGCAACCAAAGGCGCATTATTTTGTCGAGGAAGAAACTCTTCCCTTGTATTAGTTCTCAGCTGAAAAGGTGTGTTAAATGGTACATTTTGCTCTGGAGTTTCTAGCTTGGGCATACGCATTTCTGGTATACGATGTTCTGGAATGTGTTGCTCAGGTATGTGTTGTTCAAGGTTACGAGTTTCTTCTTCTCTTTGTTGTTCTTGATATGCATATTGTCGAGATCCAGTTCTGAAGATGTTTGTGTCTAAATCTTCGGGAAGTGTAACGCCTTTACTTGTGAGCATGAGCAGATACTTTTCTTTGTCATTTTCCATAAGCCTTTGTACAAGCTTTTGGAATGAAGGGTTTTCCTGACATTCCTCAAGAAGCGCTTCAGAAATTTCAGTCTCTTCTAAGTGTGGAACTTCAAAAGGATTTGACAACCTTCGATTCATACTAGACTCTGCGTGTGTCTCGCTTTGTTGGTTTCTTTAAGAGCGAGTAACAGACATTTTAGTAGAAACTTTCAGTGACGAAGGGAACAAAATCCTCATTGATATGTTGCTCGGGGGTGGGTGGTTTTGGTCAAGATGTGTTATAAGTGATACACTCATCGGGCAAGAATGCTGGATTGATTTTTCCTCTGCGGTTTATGATTTGCTTAAAAACAGACTTTTGATAGTAGGCTCTTGTTTTTAAGGGCTCTTTGTTGAATTCGTTGGATTTGTTTTGGATATAACATTTGACGTGATGAAGGAATACCCGATGAGATTTGAAGAGTTGACGATTGATGTATAAAAACTTATTTCTCTTGATGAACTTGGAAAAACTAGGTTGTTGTTTCTTCAACGTGATGTTACGATAAAGGTTCTTTCTTCTCAGAATATGAGGATTAGTCATGCATGAGTGATCAGTGGTTTCCTTTGATTTTTTTGGATTCAGTTGATCTTGTTTGGAAAATTTCAAATCTTACTCTATTAAAGTGAAGGTTTAGATGTCCCTTCATGACAAAGCGTGTCAAATGATATGGATAAAAGCCTCCGGATAATGAGACTTGATTTGACAACTTTGAAATTTTTAAACAAGTGTTTTTGAGATGAAATCCATAAGATGGTAAAGGATTTTGTTGATACTGATGATGAGGTTTCCGGATTATGATAAGATAGATATGTTTTATCGTGCAATCAGTTTAGGATTTTTACAACGTTTATTTTGACACAAATTTAGCTCAAGAAATAGTTTTAACGGTTTGTTTTCGCTACTCTGCTTTGATGAAAAAATGTTGTTGATAATGAGAGGCTTTTGAAAATGTTTTCAAATTTTTTAAAATTCCTCACTATTTTGCCTTCTGTCCATATGTTTTTGATCACGTGCTAAAACAGGGATGAAATGCGCTACCAAAATTACTCTACGCGCTAAAATAATGACCACATGCGCTAGGCTGCCCCCAGACACGCGCTAAAGATTTGACTGTTCAATTTTTTTTTCTACCTGTTTATAAAGTCATGTGCTAGCCTGGGCCTGTGACACACTAACTTGTGAACCGGGTGCGCTAATGTTTGGTTTCCACACACTAAGCTGATGCTTTCATCCGCTAGACTATTTTTCTGATGCGCTAAATGTTTTAACACTGTTTTGATTTTGGGATAAAACGCTACTGTTTGGAACCGACGCGTTAACTTGATGGTTGGATGCGCTAACAAAAGTACCTTACGTGCTAAACTGCCCTGATATTTCCTTTGGTTGGTTTTTGTGAATTTTTCAGGTTTGATGGATGATTTACTGAAGTAGTAAATGCAAGCACGACACAAAAAGTACAATCATTTTGTCTAATCTAACAAAAAGTGTATGTTTTGCGAGGATGTGTTCAACACCCCAATGTTTTAACAGGTTTGGATACGAATAATACATTTCAGAAAGACTCTTTATTCAAAGGTCATAAATAACATCATAGCCCACTAGTCTTGATACTCCGTCAGCTCAAACAACCGTGTCACCCTCTAGAGCGCACCCATTTTTTTGCCTTTTGCCAGAAATTAACTCAAAGTGAATCACTTCACAATTGAGTAGTTATCTTAGGAGATATATGGTGAGTAATCTTGGGGGCAGATTCTTCCCCACCCTTGCACTATGATGTTATAAATGTCTGGTTACTGACTCGGTTCAAAGCTTCTATTTCTATGGTTCGTAATCAGGTTTCCTATTCGGCTGTCAGTGATAAAATCCCTTAGGAGGCTTCCCAACCTTTAGAACAAAGGCTTTACGTATCTCGAGGATACTGGGGGAAGGCTAATCGCTGCACGCAACCGTTGAAAAGGACTTTCGTCACTTTCCACTTTTGATTATAGTGAGTTGGAATACTTGGCGTCAAAGCCGTTTCCCACTTAGATCATTCCCTTCACACCGGTCATAAATGACTTTAAGAGTTGATTTCAACTCCTCGGGAAGGCAGGCCTGCTAAAGGATGTAAAATGCATTTGAAGGAAAGAAAGCTTTTTAAGAGAGGTTTGATTTTTTGGATCACCCAGTTAAGGGGAGAGCATATACCTTCCTCTTTCGATTCAAGGCAATCACAAATTCTTTTTAAACCTTCAATTCAGTGATTTTCTAACCTCTACTGGGAGATGTCACTCCAAGAAAAGCATGGTGTTAATTTTACTTCCTCACAGTAATGATTATTTATTCTAAGGAAATAACCACGTCAACAAAGCAAAAAGTTCGATTTGGTCAACAAATAAGAATCGGTAAACAAAAGGGGAATAACTTCCCTCTTTAATTGCAACAAAGCCTTTTGAGGTGAGGTTCTTTCCTTTGTAAAATTTCAAAAGTGAATCTTTTTATGCACCAAACGATGGTGAGATTCTTTTTGAGCCTGTTGCAAAAAAAAAAGAAATTTTGTGTTGTTCTTTTTAGAGCCCAAAGTGAGAAATTTTCTCCTAGAAAAGCAAGAAAAGATTTTGATTTGTTGTTCATTTTATTTGCCCAAAATAAAAGTGAGTTCAATTTTATTTAAACAAGAAAAGAAAGAAATTTGAACTTTGGCTAACTTAGAAAAGTTAGTAAAAATTTAAACTACTTTAATTCTAGCCTAAATAGAATGAATTCAAAACCTGCAGTCAACTGTCAGTAACCTGCAGAAAACCAGTCAATTTGTTAGCAAAAAGGCGAATTCCGTGGATTTCCACGAGTCTAAATTTTAGTTTCTGTTACAAATTAATTTTCTCTTTCCGTCTGTGATGCGCTACAAAACAAACTGTACGCGCTACAATATAACATAGATGCGCTAAAAGATGGATATGATGCGCTACACTGTATTCAGGATGCGCTACTTTGTGTGTCGAAAGCGTTGCTCTGTTTTTCTTTTGTGCCGAAACCTACAGGAAAAATTAGTAATCCTATGCGCTAATAAATGGACTTTACGCGCTAAATGATGGACTCCACGCATTGAATAGTAAACCGAATGCGCTAGGCTGTTAACCGGATGCGCTAAAAAGTAAACTTAACGCGCTAATTCATTTTTCCCGCGTGCCTGCAAAAGTGGTTAAATTCAAAAACCGATTTGATATATGGGGTGATGCCCCATGGTGGGTGCCAGAAATGTATGCGGGAAAAGCGGGTCGATAGAACTCAATATGCGAAAAATGGAGCTCTAGGGAGCCTTGCTCACACACCCACAGGACTTCTTGGTGCAAGCTATTGAGTAATGAAGTATCACTCAGCTTCCCAAGGTTGGTCCCATGGTTCTCTATCTTACATGGTCCCTCAAACCAATGTTTTTGCTCTCAGATCACTGAGCAAAATGGTTTAGGGATGGCAAATGCAAGAATGAGGGATGCTTTTTGTGGGTTTTAATATGAGATGTATCCTAAGCTATGCATGATTCTAGAAATGCAATAAACTAACTATAAGATGACAAGGTTAGTATAAATACTATCCTAACATGATATATTAGTCTATGATTGAGCTAAATGATAAAGAAAGTATTCTAAACATGCATATTTAGACTAATTCCTAGTTAAAAGAGAGGCTAAATGATGAGCATATATGAAATGAAAGCTTGAATGTATTTGAGCATAAGTATGATACTACCAAACTTGGATTCTCAAAATGGAGGGATGAGAGCTCTATTTATAGAAAAAATAGGGCAATGGATGGTTAGGATTGAAAGGGTTGAGTTTGAAAGTTGGGAATCCATGTTTGCAATTTGCACCAATGAAATGGTGACAAATGTCAACATAGGGTTGGGTTGAGAGAAGGGGTTGGAGGCATTAAATGCCTGAGAAGACCTTATGGTTATCTAGAGGTAAGGGTTAAACTTAAGTTAGGCTTACCCATTGGATTAAGAGTTAATCTAAGGATTAAATTTTGTGCAAATGATTAAGAGATAATCATGGTCAAAGAATTAAAGGCTTGATAAGACCCTTGGGTTGGATGAAGATTAAGTTAGGCAAAAAGTCTCTAACCATGTAAGAGGGTTGAATTAACCATTAATGGTTTGGGAGACTTTGAAAAATTAAGTTGTTGAAGACTTGAAGCCTTTAATGGTTATCAAAGACTTTAAGGTTTTGAGAAGTGACCTCCCCTTTCTTAGGGATGTGACAAAGTTTAGAAGATGGGTTAGGTTAATTTAGAAGTGATTAGAAGGGTCTAGAAGAAATTAGGAAGGGGTTTAGGAAGCAAGTGGGAGATATAGGAGAATGCAAGTGGATGGAAGGATAATAGGATTTAATTGAAATAAAGTTAATTTAATTCAATTTGGTTGTAATTTGGGGAAATTAAATAAATTAGATTTATTCAATTTAGGACAACTATTTAATTAAATTTGAATTTAATTGAAAGTGGATAGGGGGGATTTAATTGAATAAAATGATTTATTCATTAAATGGGTATAGTGAATTTAATTGAGTAATTTACTTAATTAAATAGAGGAATGTGGGTAATTTAATTAAATTGGATTTAATTAAATAGAGAAATGAACATAAAATATTCATTTAGGAATATGGTTATTTTTATACGTCTACAATAGTTTGCCCTCTTTTCACCACCATAGGATGAACTAGGCTTCTCTGGGCATCTATAGGCAGGGTGGCCCAACTTTTGGCAGTTATAGCACTTCATTGTTGAGAAGTAGGACCCTCTCCCTAGTCTATTAGATCTACCCCTACTCGGGTTGCTTGATCCCCTACCCCTATAGTTGGGTTTTCTCTGAGAGTCTTCACTTTGCTCTATAAGTTTAGACTCTCCCTGGGATCATTGATCTATGCTCCTTCCCCCAAAACTGCCTCTATGGCCTCTACCATCTCTTTGCCTACCTCTTCCTCTGTTGTTTTGTTCTTGCTTCCTCCTACTTTTCTCTTCCACCTTAAGTGCTAGTTGATAACACTTATGTACTATTTGTGGGCATAACAAGCTCATCTCTTCCAGGATGTTCCACCTCAACCCATTCAAGTACCTTGCCACTTTTGTGCTCTCATCCTCTACTACTTTGGATCTCATGCATAGTTTTTGAAACTCTTCAGTGCAGCTACTGACATCTAGGTCTTTTTATCTCAAATTTTATCTTTTCTTGTGAAGTTGTATTTCATAGTCTTCAGGAAGGTAGGTTTCTTTTATTTTGGCTACCATTGCTTTTCAGGTGGCTAGTGGTTGCTTACCTTCTTTCACCCTTTCCTCTTGGATGAACTTCCACCACATTAAGGCTGCCCCTCTCAGCCTTGATTTTGCTACCTTAACCTTTTGTGCTTCAGTTATTCCATCACACTCAAAATGGTTTTCTAGACCTTCAATCCACTCTATTAGAGCATCTGGATCCATCTTTCCACTGAAAAGGGCCACTCCTTCTAAGGTTTTACCACTCATAGTTCTCAAGGCTTTCAAGAATGGTTCTTTCTCAATAACAGGGTCAGGTATGGGAACATCATCTTCTATGGCCACCATTTTACCCTTATCTCCAACCTTATCATGGACCTCTTCAGTTTTGACTTCTACTTCAGCTAGTTTCATTGGTAGTTGATCCAATCTTTCCTTGAGTGCCCTATTTTCCTCTTCTTGGTCTTCAACCTTCTTGGCTAATTCTGCATTAGTCACCATGTTTTCCTAATGTTCCTTTCCTCCTGAATCTTTTGTTGGCTTTGATACCACTATGATAGGGAGATTGCTAGGTAAGTGCTCAAAGGGCCAATTTTGGTCAAGAAGTCACAAAAAGAAAACAAAAGTATTGTTTTTGTCTGCTCCTTATGTTGGCCAATATCAAGATTAGTTGCAATAGATAGGTTTCTCTCTACAAGTCTTCACCAACAACCTCCCTTTTTGGTGATAGCTCACACCCATGCTCAAACCTACTTAATTTGCTCACTCCACCCATCTACACATCCTTAATCTTTGTTCTTTTGGCATTCAATCCTCTGTTTCAGAGTGCATTAGGAGTCTTCAACATGGACATGTAGGGGCAGCAAGGTTTTGTTCAAGTTTGACACACAACTTAGTTTAAGGCTCATAGCCCTTAGCTTACTCAAAACACTAACCAAAAGTCAAAAACCTCCAAAAGGATTACACACTGACCAAGGGCCTATTTGATGCTTATTTCATTTTTTTGGAGAGATCTCATAAGGTTTCAAAAACCTTAAACTCCTCCTTATAACCGGGCTTATGCATTTTGACAAAAACAGTCAATTGTGTGTTATGCAGTCAAAAGGTCTACTAGCCCGTGGAGGCCTAATTGGCCAAATTTTGCCCATGCTTACCAATGATGGGCTTCTTGACCATGGGAGATGATTTGGTTAGTGTGGAATAGGTCTAAATAAAGAGATGTTTGTGGTTTGGGACTCACTCAACCTAGTTTAGTGACTGTCCACAAAATTAGGCTTAAACATATGGTTTCATGAGGGTTTGGATGCTTCCACCATGGATTCCTTCACCAAGATTGATTCAAACCCCCACACTAATAGGAGACCTCTGCCATAGCAAATTAAAGCTTCCCCTACCTTTTAATTACAAGCATTATGACAAACACTTGGCAAGCCACTGAGAAAAATGAAGAGAAATGCCACTGTGACTGTTAAATTGCTGTCCTTTACTAGTCAACTGCTGCAACTTCTTTGGACCTGCATAATGAAGAGTTTGAATTGGAATTATACCTCAATGAGGTTTGAAAAACACTAGATAATATTCCTATTACATTTCCTTCTCAGTTACAAGGCTTGGATGATGTTTTTGAAGCATTTGGACAAACACAAAACACAAAAATAGTGAACTCACTGTTTTGCTTACAAAATGAGAATGATTAAATGGAACAAGCTACTCTAACACATCAAGATGATGCTAAAAATCATTGGCCACATGCCCATACCTCTTCCTCATTCATTTGTTCACTCCAAATTGATTTTGGGTACAAATCTTGAGTTTTTAATCATGCTACTAGCCGAGTAATCACTACTTGCCTAGTATTCACTCAAGTCCTTCTTCCAACCACACTTTTGGCATAAAGTACAGAAAATGTATAGTATATACATGAATTCCAACTTGACTAAATCCATTTTGTGGGATCCTAGACCTGGATTAGTCAAGTTGTGGCATTTTCCCACTCCAAACCCTTAACAGGGCAGTGAGCACACAAGAGTGAAAATAATTTTGTATAATCAAATTTTCAAGGAAACCAGAACAAAAATCAATTAGAGAGCATTGTAAAACTTTTATGCACACTTCCCAAAGGTACAATACCGACTATGAGAGCTACAGTACAAACTGTTACTCAAAGGAAGGAAAAACCAGTCATAAAAGCCAAAATTTCATGATTTTTATTAAGAAGCTCTTTCTCATACAATCACCAACCTTTCTCAAGGAAAAGGGAGGCCTTTTTATAGCATTTCTAATTAGTTACCGAGCCTTGTATGGACATGAGGCTTCCACAACTACATTTTGCAAGAAAAACCCAAAAATGACAGCTTTGACAACTTTTCAAGCCAAATGACAACATTTCTTGCTTGAAGAGGTATTTTTTACAATCTAACCTTATCAACTTGTCTAAAAAACTTTGATATGCCTAAAAACACTTATCAAACATGTTTCAATGCTTTGGAAAGCATTAGAAGACCATTTTGGCAATTTTGCACATTCTTGCCAAAAATTATCAACTCAAAGCCCGAAAGGCAAAACTTGATCTCTTGAGCCCAAAATGAGATCAAAACCACTAAAAAAAAGACACAAAACAACCTAAAACAACATTAACAACCTAACACAAGACATTACAAACATGAAAGCATTAAATACTCAAAAATGGGAGTTTTACTCAACTAGGTGCTCCTACACCAGAACCTTTTTCTGGGCAGTGAGCATTCTATTAGTTAGCCACCCTTTGTAAAAATAATCTTAACTGATGTTTTATATTGAGAACTAACATTCTTTGTAGTTTTTCCCTTCTTGGGTTTTCCACGTCATATCTGGTGTTCATTGTGTGAAATGTTGTATGTTTATGTTTTCATGCTATATCTGCCTTAATTAATTCTGTTGATTGCTCTAGATGTGCAAAGAAGCAGAAGAAATTAATTTAAGTTATCAATTGATTCACCCAAATTCTTAGTTTCCCAGATATTCAACAATTGGTATCAGAGCTCTAGCTCCTTGGAGAGGAGCTTAACCGCTTGAGGTAGATCCTGATCCGATGGCACATAAATTGATGATTCCTATCTTTGAAGGATCCAACTATAGTTTATGGAAAGTGAAGATGAGAGGCTACCTAGTATATTTGGGATACAATACTTGGAAAGGAGTGGAAACTATGTATGTTCAATCATCAAATGGTCTTACCGCTCCTGATAAGATTCAAGCTTATGAAGAAAATGAAAAGGCAAGGTATGCTATCTTTAGTGCTTTATCAAAGTCTGAATTAACAAAGGTTATTGCATTGAATACTACTTATGAGATTTGGGAAAAGTTGAGATATATATATATATATATATATGAAGGAAATGACAAAGTCAAATTATCAAAGAAACTAACAGCTAAGCGTAGATATGAGAACTTGAAAATGGAAGAAGGAGAGGATATTGTAGCATAGAAGATTAGGAATCATCAAAACAAGTAGATCAATCAAAACACAAAATATGATAGCTTAATCACAAGAATACTCATTGAAATGAACCTAATTCTAATGCACATTCAATAGAGGTATGAAAATGAAGCATTCAAAAGAAAACATTATTCAAACCAGATGTAAGATTGAATACTCCTTCCATGCGGCTCCATTGTTGTTCTTTCCTCTTCAATGGGTTTGTGGATCTCACCTACAAGTGCTCTCACAATTGAAAGCAAAAAGCTCAAGAGTACTAGAACGAAAATTCAGTAGTTTGATAGCAATTTGGAATTCATGAAGTGATTGAAGGGATTGAAGGGATTTCAAAGATTCGAAGGGTTAAGGGGTTTGATTGAAGAAAATCATCCAATTTATAGAGAAATTGGATAAATGACAAGATTGGCATGATGCAATTCAAATGGAAATTGCAAATCAATAATAGAAAAATTATGACATGTTGCTATGCAAAGATTTATGACAATTTTATGACAGAATCTATGACAAATTGCTATGCAAGGCTTATGACAATTCATGACAAATTTCTATGTCAAGAATTTATGACATTTTATGACATTTTATGACAAATCCTATGACACATTGCCATAAATTTAGGAAAGAAATAGGAGAAAATTGAATTTGGAATAAATTAGAAAATTAGGAAATTAGAGAATAATGAAAATAGGAAATTAGAAATTAGTGAATTAATCAATAATTTTTCATTTATTAATTAATTCACTCACAAAGAGGAATAATTAGCCAATTAAATGAATATTTAATTGTAATGAGAAAACTTAGGATTAATAAATAATTTAGTAATCCTAAAGGAAGAAATGACACATTAGGTTAAATGATTAAATCATAAAACCCTAGAAGGCGAATTAGAAATGTGAGGATGACAATTAGGTCTATAATTGACTTGATCATGATTTGATTTGATAAATGACCAATGCGACAAAATGATTTGATTGATAGATGCGCCAATTGACATGATTTGATCCAAATTGACACAATTGAGACAGATAATGATTGATAGTGAAATGATGACAAATCGGTCGCAAAATGACAAAATCGACAAGGGGACAAGAATCGATAACAAATAGATTGCAAAATGACAAGATAATGACCACGATCGATGACAAATCGATCGCAAGATGACAAGATTGAATATGACAACGATCGATGACAAATCGATCGTTAAAATGACAAAATTGAAGGATTGATGATAAATCGACAAGATTTAAAAAGAGGTCAAAACCCTAATTAGGATTGACGATGTCCAAAATGATGACAAATAAGCATGCTCATTGATGCAATAAGATAAAATCGATCAAAATCATGACTGGATAATGTTGTCGACAAGACCAAATTCGAGGACGAGATGATTGAAGAATGTAGAAGAATGACTCGATGTTCGCAAATGATAAAGACCAAATGTGTAACATAGGAGAAATGTTAATGCGACACAAAAACCTAAAAAGAGGCAATGCGCAAATGTTAAAATACGATTCCGCAAGCGTTGACCATTTTTGGGTGTCTACAGATATAATTAACTACTTTCAGAAGGTTGATAGTGCGGTAAATGAAATCAAATAACTTGGTGGCACCTTGACAAATGAAGACATAATTGAGAAAGTTTTGATATCCCTACTAAAAAGCTATAGTGACAAGATCTCAACTATTGAAGAAACCTATGAGTCAAATAAGTTCACTAGGCAACAACTTTATGGTACTCTATCAACATTTGAGATAAGGAAGTTTGGAAAAGACAAAGCTAAGACTGAATATACCTTTAAAGCATCTGAGGAAGATCCAAAAGATGAAAGTTAAGATGAGATGAAAGCAAACTTCCTATGGAAACTGAAGAAAGGCATTGGCAAATGCAAAGGTATGTTACCCCTTAAATGCTTTAGATGTGGAAAGATTGGTCATATTGCTACTAGGTGTCCGGAAAAAGGTTCAAGACAACAATGTAGAGAAGGTAAAGGAAAATTTAATAAGAGATCCTATTATGTCAAAGATGATGCTAGTATTTCAGATGATGAATGAGATTATGAAGGTGATTTTTTGTTTTTGGTAGAGAGAGATATACCTAAGATTGGTATTCCTAAGACTGTTGCTATTGCTTTACATGTTAGAAGATATAAAAATGAATGGTTGATTGATAGTCGATGTTCAAATCATATGACTGGTGACAAAAGTAAGTTTGTGAAACTTGAAAAGTATGATGGTGGTTCTCTTAGGTTCAAAGATGATCAAACAACATAAATTGTGGGAATTGGTTCTATTTATTTTGATAGAAAACATAATACTAACAATTTTTACTATGTGAAAGGTTTGCATCATAATATTTTGAGTGTTGGACAGATGTGCGAAAATGGTTACAATGTTGTTTTTTAGGATGATGGTTGTGAGATCCAGAAAGGATCCAAAATTGTTATTGCAACAGGGAAAACGACTGATGTAAACATGTATCTACTACAAGGAGCTATGAAATATTGTTTGTTATCTCATATCAATGTTATATGGCTTTAGCACTAGAGGATGTGTCATATCAATTTTGACAACCTGGTGAAGATTAGTTCATCAAGTGCAGTGAGAGATTTACCAAGGTTGACCCAACTCGATAATAAAATTTGCAGAGAATGTCAAGTTAGAAAGTAGATGAAAGGAACATATAGAGGATATTGAATTGTTGGATTTAGTGCACATGGACCTATGCAGTCTAACCAAAATAAGAAGTATACATGGTGAGAAGTGTTTCATGTTGTTGATTGATGATTATTATAGAATGTCATGGGTTGCATTTTTGAGAGAGAAGTCATAAGAATTAGAGAAATTCAAAATATTCAAGGCTAAAGTTCAAAATGAAGTTGATAGAAAGAATAAGTACTTAAGATCCGACAGAGGATGAGAATTTACATCTGATGAGTTTAACAACTTTTGTGAGAAACATGTTATTAGAAGACAATTGCTGCCATGAGAGCACCGCAATAGAATAGTGTAGTTGAAAGAATGAATTGAACAATTCAAGAGGCAGCCAGAATAATGATTAAAGGAGTAGAATTCTTGGAATTCTATTGGAAAGAAGCAATTCATAATGTAGTCTACACTCTTAAGATAACTCTATACCAGAAAAGACATGGAAAGACATCTTATGATCTATGACACAGTAGAACTCCAACAGTGAAATATTTCAACGTATTTGGAAGCAAGTGCTACATCTGGAGAGATGAAGATAATCCTGGAAAATTTGATAGAAAATATGATGAAGGCATATTCCTAGGATACTCTATAAGGAGCAAGGCATACCGATGTTACAACAAAAGGATGAACAAGATGGTTGAAAGTGCAAATGTGAAGGTTGATGAAGATATTTCTAAAGAGTCTGACAAATTAGCAGGATATGAGTTTGATGAATCAATTGACTAGAAAAGGGAAGAGAAGATCAGAGAAGGAGAAGAAGAAAAGGAATCTCAGGAAGCTCTGAAATCTACATCTAAGACCCCAAGATATGTTTAGAAGAATCATTCAATGGATTAGATTATTAGAGATAAGAAAAAAAGTATCATCAGTAGAAGCAAAGCAACTCAAAAACAAGTCATGTTATGTTTACTTTCAGAGATTGAACCAAAAATAGTAGAAGAATCTTGGAGTGATAGAAATTGGATGAAGGAAATGAAAGAAGAGATAGATTAGATTGAGAAGAATCAGACATGGGAATTAGTTAATAGACCAATAGATAAGAATGCAATTGGAACAAAATGGGTATTTCGGAACAAGCTGGATGAAGATGGAAAGGTTGTCAGAAGTAATGGAAGGTTGGTTTTTAAAGGGTATACTCATATTGAAGGCATTGATTTTGAGGAGACATATGCCCTGATTGCTCAGATGAAGGCATTCAGGATGTTTTTCATTTTTGTAGCTTTTAAGGATTTCAAGGTTTATCAAATGGATGTGAAATCAATATTTTTGAATGTAGAGTGAAAGAATTTTACATTGAACAATTGAAAAAGGATCTAAGTTGAAAGATGATCTGAACATTGTTTCCAGATCGAAGAAGGCCCTGTATGGATTGAAACAAGCCCTTAGAGCATGGTATGGAAGGCTAAATAAGTACTTGATTGATTAAGGTTTTCAAAAGGGTTTGATTAATATCAATTTATATTTCAAAACTGAATGAGGTAAAATCTTAACTGTTGTGGTATATGTTGATGACATAATTTTTAGAGGAAATCAAGGTATGTGTAGAAAATTTGCTAATGAGATGCAGAGAGAATTTGAGATGTCTATGATTGGTGAGTTAGATTTATTTTCTAGTTTGCAAGTAAAGCAGAATGATAAAGGAATTTTTATTTCTTAGTTTAAATACATTAAGGAATTGTTGAAGAAGTTTGGGTCAGAGAAATCTAAACTAGTGTGTACACCTATGACCATTGAATGCAAATTGACAAACAATGATAAGTCCCCTAAAGCAGATGCAAGTCTGTAAAGATTGATGATTGGAGGACTATTATGTTGGCATTTGATTGAAGATTGCATTGATGAACTATTATGTTGTCATTGATGTCAATTGTAACCAGTAATGATGTTGTTTTGAAACCGGTAGTTGAGCAAGTGAAGGAAACCAGTATTACTTTAGAAGCAGCGAGATCAACCGGTAACCCTACCTATTGATATACCAAACCCTAGCCAATGGAGCTTGGTGAATCGGTTGTATTGATTTATGATCAAATGGTGATCGGTAATGTTTATGCCATGTTGTATGTGATGAGTTTCAAGTGGTTTTTGACACGTAGAGATAACGGTTTTATCTTGGGAATGAGCGAGTACATTGCATGAAGAGGAAACCGTGTGATGTTACAGGAATCGATGAGCAGTCAAGGTTGTCTTGAACAATATGCTAATGATTTCTATGCAATCTAACGGTCATACTTGAATCGATTTGTTTGTAATCTCTATGAGATATTAGGTTTGTGATGTGTTACTGACCTATTATTTTGCTTATAAGGTTGATGAGTTGTTTTGTAGTAGCGGCAATTTTGGTTTAGTGTCAGTGTGATTGATTGCTAAACCAGAAGGAGTATCTGGAATATGTGTGAAGGAAGATAGGAGCATGAAAAGGATCTGATCAAGTAGAGTAGTGCTATTTACCAGATCAACAAAACCCTATTGCTCTCTAACAATTACAATAGTTAAATCCCTTAACCGGGTAAGCTTTAATAGGCTTAGTGCTATCTAAATCCTCTAACTAGGTGATCCATCAGCTTGGATTTTAAATCCTTTATCGAGGTTACTCCTAATAGGGTATTGCTTCTAATAGGGTATTATAGTCAATCCCTTAACCGGGTGGTCCCTAACAGGATCTGTTCCTAATAGGACATTTTGTAAAGCTTTAACAGGGTTGGCTCCTAACAGGGCGAACTTCAAAAGAGTTCAAAATACTTGTGGGTATTCATCCCCACCGTGGTTTTTCCCATTTGGGTTTCCATATCAAAAATCATTGTTTCAAGTGGTGAATGGTTTTTGTGGTCGTGTTTTTGATATGGTTAATTCGCTTAACTGTTAAATCCACTTAGATATGTTAAGATGACCGACAATAATCTGAAATGTGCTTTTACTATTGTTAGTAAAGTATTTTGATGTTTTGGTTAAATGGTTTGGGAGTTTTAAAGCTATTATATTGTTATTTTGATATGCCAATCAACCGGTAAACTATCAGTGCTATTGCAGTTTGGTGTTTGAACCAGTTAGTCCAAAGATTGTTTTTGAGTTTGGTGAAAGTTAAGTCAGTTTTCTATCTATTGATTTACCCCCCTCTAAGTAGTTATCTAGATCCTTATTGATTCATCATATCATCATATGATATTGGATTACTACAGACTAGATATCATGTATGCAATATGTTTGGAGGATAGATTTTAGCAAGAACCAAAAGAGTCACATGTTGTGGCAGTGAAAAAAAAATTCAGATATCTAAAAGGAACAAAAGAGTTTGGTTTATGGTACCCTAGAAATTCAGATTTTACTTTGACAACTTATACTAATGCAGATTGGGCCCGAAGTGTTGACGATAAGAAAAGAACAAGTGGTGGAGCATTCTTTCTTGGCTCCTGATTATTTGTTTGGTCAAGTAAGAAGTAGGATCATGTCTCTCTATCTATAGCTAAAGTAGAATACATTGCAATATCTTCATGTTGCACACACATTCTATGGATGAAGTAGAATTTGAAGGATATTGGTGTAACATTCAATGAGCCCAGTTTTATTATGTGTGATAACACTAGTGCAATAAACATTTCTAAGAATCTGGTACAACATTCTAGAACAAAGCACATATCCATTCGGTATCACTTCTTGAGGGAAAAGGTGTTGGATAATGAAGTAAAGCTTGAGCATGTACCTACAAAAGTGTAGATTGCAGATACCTTCATGAAGGTGTTGTTTAAAGATACTTTTGAGTATCTCCGATAGAAGTTAGGGGTTTTATCCCCTCCTAGTATGAACTTATATACATTTGGTTGTGCATTGGTCTGGTGAACAACTTTCATATCTTTATCTAGACTGATGCTTGGGTTCTTCTTCTTAGGGGGAGCAGGTGTGAGTTTCATAAGGGAAGTCATGCCCGCCTTTTTCCTTGATATCAAAGAGGGAGAGTTTATAAGAGATTGAAATAGCTGTTGTTGATGAGTTGATGCAGAGGTGTGCATAGAGTGTCATGTGTTTGTTGTTTATGGATGTTGCCATCAATGACAAAGGGGGGATTGTTGCAAATGTGAAGTTGATGATTATGATTAGTTGTCATTGATGTCAATGTAATGGTTATCATTGACGTCTTTGATGTTCTTGGTGTTGGTGATCTGGAATATACATGTTCCCAAAATCTTTGGTACTTTGGAAGATGTGTTGATGGAGATCCAAATATTTTTGGTTATCGAATATGGTGTTGATCGATGATATTCACATGTATCTTGGTTCCATTCTTATTTTTGTTGTATTGGGTAATGATTTTTGGGTCTAGATTATGTCCAAAATTTGAGGATGTGTAGCGGCTTTGGTGTAGCATGTGAATCATGATTTAGGTCCAGAATTTGTAATGGTTGTAACGTGTTGATCTGACCATTAATATGCATTGTGGTATGGGTCTACATGCTTCAATTACTGAATGAAAGCAAGGATCTACCAGAACCATAGATATAGACCCATAATCACAAATTCCAAGCATAACAACTTCCATCTTCAAGATATAGATGCCACATATTCTAAAGCATAGGAATCACAAATTATAATGTAATAGAAACATTTAGATAGCACTTCAATTGACACAACTCATACCAAAATTTGATACAAACCATGATAAGTAAAACATAAGATTCTGGAGAAGATAATCTTCTAGAAAATACTCCTGTAGATCATCCATACTTAGCTGCTCAGTATCTGTTCAATATCACTACTCTACTTACTACATACATTATTTTTTCATTATCACTGCTTTGCTCAATATGCTACATTCGGTCCAACTAGATCACTGGTTTTGACATCAATGACAACATTCACATAAATCTAATAGGACACGATCTTAAGTGAGTCACCACTGCATGGGTAGACACCAGGTTCTGCTGAAGTTCCGTTACTACAAATCAACTGTTTTAAAAGCTAAAAATCCCTCTATTTGCTGGTGCAGGAGATCAAACCTCTGAAGCCGTCCCAGAATCTCACAGTTTAAAATTGAGATAGAAAATTCCTTGAGATCTTTGGGCTTTAGGAATTCAAATTTTGTATTGTAATGCCCACCCAAAATACCCTAGAAAATAACTAAACTAACTATCAAATAGTGATAATTTTTTAAAAAATATCTACTAATGTGACATGGTAAACCATCATTACATATGATCATAGATTAACTTCACATAAATGCATAAAATATCATGAATATATCTATATTCATAACATCATATAATGCAAGTGGAAATAACACCATAACCAAAAACATCTCCATCATAATTATATCCATTTACACTTTCACTAGGGTACTCCAATGTCACTACTAAAACATAACACATCCATATCAAGAAGCCATTAACATCTATTACAACAATTACATTCTTCCCAATTAGTTACTATCTTCCTTATTGTGAGAATCATTTACTTTCAATACATAATCTAACATAACCCACTATCCTTTATGTTCATTTTAAAGCACCAAACCAAGTGTTCTTAATTCCCTTATCTTTCATTATTCATCTATCACATCATGAACCTATGTATATATATTTCCTACTCCTACCAATAGAACTAGATAATTTCTCAAGAATAACCATTACACATTTCATCTAGATTATTATCCACATACATAAGAAAATATTATAACAACAAATACTAATCTTCTTGTTGGCTTGATGATGTTATAGAGTTGTAATAGGTTGAATGATGACTTGTATTGTGTTGTCATTGATGGAAACCATGTTTTGTCAGTCATCTAAGTCATTTAGTCCAATCGGTAAAGCCTAACCAGTAGAGGAAGCAATTAAATAGTGAACATGCAAACAATGACAGAGCTATGTTCAAGCGATTGATACGAAAGATTGGTGAAGAGTTAAGTGTTGCAGTTTGGTATGTATGTTCATGACATTGGTATGATCCTATGGCTAGAACCACATTAGTAGATTCAAAGTTTGGAGCGAGTTATGATGTACTAAGCAATCAATCAAGAAGAACAGTTAAACTGGTAGAGTAAAATCACTTAGATCGGTAAACCGATAGATTTATTGTTTTATTTTTGAGTTAATTTGTTTGTGGCCGACATGAGTAAAGTGTAATGTGAAAGATTGTCTAGATATATTGAACCTAGGAAATCATTCCAAGGTTTCTTAGTCAACTTAGTAGAGTTGTTAATAAAAAAGAGTATATTGTGTGATGATGTATCATATATGAAATCTGTAGTGCAAATTTGATTGTGCAGTGAAAGGTGAAGCTCTGTATTGATGTTTAGTCGGTGTTAGAAGCAAAACCAAAGCAGATCTAATTAGGCACATAGGTGCTATATGTAGATAAATTAAACTTGTTGTTCCCTAGCAGTTGCAGCAAGATAAAATCCTCTCACAAGGTCACTCCTAACCGGGTGTGATAGGATCCTCACAGGTCCGAAGGTTAAATCCCTTAACACGGTCACACATTAACTTGTGTTGTAAATCCCATAGCTGGGTAGCTCCTAACAGGCCTTATTGTAATAACTATTAACTGGGCTAAGACACTCTTAACCAGGTGTGCTTCTAATAGAGGATTTGTAAGACCTTAATCGGTCAGATACCTACTCTATAGATAGTTGATCTTGTGGGTACCAATTCCCACCCTATTTTTTCCTATTTGGGTTTCCATGTGAAAAATATTGTGTTAAGTGGTGCATATTTTATTGGGTGTTAGCTTATGTGGTTTTTTTCCTTGCATGCTTGTTAAGTTTCAAGTTGATAAAAGTGGTGATCAGATTTGGATTGTTGTTTTTGCTTGCACTGATTCACCCCCCTCTCAGTGCCTTCTACGTTTATCAATTGGTATCAGAGGCTAATTCCCTTAAGGATCAACAACTTGGGAAGAATCCTTATGGCTATCATGGGGGATATGAGTTATAGGGAGCTTTCTAACCGGCTTGCAGAATCTGAAGAAGCCCTAGGTGAACTGAGGGTCAAGTATAAAGCTTCATTGGCTAAGAGGAGAGAGCTAGCTAAGAAGTTGTATGAAATTAGTGAAAATAGTTTGGAAGGTAACATTGATGCATTGGCTAATGAGGTGGAAAAGCTGAATGATGATAAGTCAAATCTGAGGAGAGAACTAGAAGCGCTAACTATCAGGATGAGTCAAGAGCTGGAAGCCAGGAGGGCTGCTGAAGATAAGATCAAAGAGAAGGATCATGGGATCTCTAAATTGAATAAGGAGATTGGTACTCAACATGCACATATTCATGAGGAAAAAGAAGAAAAAGAAGAAATGCAAGCTAATCTAGACATGGCTGTGTCTCTTAAAGAGAGTCTTATGAAAAAGAATGAAGATCTTACTAAGGAGTTGGATGATGATAATGATATATTGGCTAAATACAATAAGAGCTCTACTATGCTTGATGAGCAGATTCAGTCACAAAGGTAGAATGGAGATACACATGGCTTGGGATACACAACCTTTGACAAAGGAGAGCCTTCTGGTACTAAAGACATCATGCATGAAGGCAAATATCCACCTAAGACAAAGAAGAACATCGGTAATAAACCCTACAAACCATTATGCTTTTATTGTCATAAGCTAGGTCATATTGCTAATGTTTGTAGAAGCAGATCTAGTTCTTTTGATGGTTATAGGTCTAATACTTATGAAGGATATAAGCCTAGAAGTTTTGATGGTTATTGTTACATTTGAAATAAGTATGAGCATAGAGTTGTTGAGTGCAGGTCTGGAGAAAACATTCAGAGACCTTACATGAATCAAAGACCTAATGGTGAATGGCAGAGATCTTTCAATAACTGGAGAAACCTTACTTGGTAGAGACCCTATGTGAACCAGTCTAGTCCTTATGAGATGGAGTATAGACATAATGTGACTTGTTCAATTTGTCACAACTTTGGACATGTTGATATGAACTATCAGAGAAGAACTAGTAGAGGAAATGTTGGACCCTATAGAGCATTTGGAATGGCTTGTTTTCATTGTCACAAACCAGGATACCTTGCAAAGTTTTGCAAAGTAATAATGAACCAACTGGTTAATCAATTTGCTGACCAGAAAGGTAAGAAGAAGGTTGATGTGGAGGAAACTAGAGAAGAGTTGAACAAGATCTAGAGAAAGAAAAGTGAGGAGAAACCATCAGAAGATTCTAATTCTTCACCTAGTGTGGAGAACCCCTCAGCAGTAAACTAAGCTAGTTATAAAGCTTAGGGAGAGCTTATTGTCAAATCCATTTTCGGACCCCCTGAAGGACTGTGCGGTAAGTTAAATCTATATATTCATATATAATTTTTTGATGAGTAATGATTTTTAGTTGAACCGATAAGTTGGATGTGTTACGAGAACCAGTGGCATGTTTTAGGGTTGAATGGTGTTTAGGATTTGTTCAACCAGGTATAGCATTTAATGCAGTTTGTAAAATGAAAATAAAAAGTGTTTTACAAGTTTCATTTGTTACCTTTGCATTCTTGAGTTTGCATTCTTGAGAGTATTTGGAGAGCGACTTAAGCAGAGAAGAGCTTTTGATTACTACATTGGAAAGGATTGATTGCGGATAGAATAAATTTGTGGAGAAGTGAATCGCTGAAGTGCATTTAGATCGGAAAGTACAAATACCCTAACAGTGAAGAAGTTGAAAAGGTATTTATTTGAGAATCTGTCTGTGTTTGATATTTTGCAATGGATACATCGCACTTTGTAGATGTTATTGAAAGGCCTCGACCAAAATCCAAGAGGCATTCACATAATTTGATGGAAACCGATCCAGCTAGAGTCCTATGCAGCGCACCCTATGGTGTATTACATGTGGAAGTTGTACAATCCTATATTCATTGCAAATAAGAACATTTGGGAACTATTACTATCTTTAATTAGTATCAGACTTTTTGTGATAAGCAAGGAGTTATAAAAGATCAATTTCGAAGGGTTACCAACAAGGGTTTTCACCATGCACTGAACTTTCTTGATGAATTCAAAGAAGACCATATCAAATATGTCTTGAGTAGAATACATGCTCAATTTATGTGGCTTGATCAACCACATAAGATTATAAAGGAAGCTATTCATGCCATCACCAGATTGTGGGCAACCGGTTAAGTTCCTGTGCTGAGATCAATCCCAAAGGATGAAGTCGCCCGATTAACAAAGTCTAAATGGGTTGGTTGAGAAATGACTATAAATGAGATTGAAGAATCTGAGGTCAAATTTGCATCTATGGTCATTGAATATAGGGTTTATCATTCAAGCAAAACAAACAATATTCCTAGAGTTGTAATTCACATTGCCTGCCAGATGATAAAAGAAAATGCAGACTATGATCTTGCTGAAGCCCTAAGAACCCAGTTGATATTTGTTGTGTCTGTGAAGTGTGTACCTACTATACCTGCAGCTGCAACACAAAACACTCAATAAATCATTACAAGCAATGGTTAGAAAATTAATCAACGAAAGATAAAACCATAGCTAATCGATCTATTGCCTCCTAGTAAATGCGAGTATGAATTTTGCTCTCAGATCTGGTTATGCAAATTCCATTGAAATGACTACACTTAAATGGAGGATTTAAATGATGAAGATGTATAAGCTAGAAATGATAGCATGATTAAGCTACATGATTTCATGATTATTGTAGAAAATAAGCTAGAATGAAGATGCAATTAAGCTAAAATTGAACATGATTACAATGCTAAGAATGATTTGCTAAGAGCTATATGCCTATAGTAACAATGCTTGAATGCAAATGAGATGGGATGATTATTGCTCGAAAATGGGGTCTATTTGTAGGATTTCCAAGGCTAGGGGTGAGGTGGAAGGAATCAATGGTCAAGATTAAGTCTAAAGATATCAATGGTGAAATTGGAGGAGGTTGGCAAAGAGGTTGGATTAAAGGGAACATTTGTCATCTCTATGGTGACATGTTTCAAGAGGCTTATAGAAGAGGTTGGATGAAAGGGAACACTTAGTGACAAGTGTCACAAAGCTTTTAGAAGAGGTTGGATGAATGGGAACACTTAGTGACAAGTGTCACAAAGCTTTTAGAAGAGGTTGGATGAAAGGGAACACTTAGTGACAAGTGTCACAAAGCTTTTCTCATGAGAGGGTAAAGTGTTCAAGGAAAGGGGACATGTGGTTAGATGAAATTGGTTAGGTTTAGAAGGGGTTAGGTTAGGTGGTTAAAAGTTAGGAGAATTGAATTTAAAAATTCAAATAATAAGAAAAGGATAATTAATTTCAACAACTCATAATTGATTTGTTTTAATTAATCAAAAGATTAAAGGAAATGATTTTGATGGGGAAGAATTAATTAATTTGAATTAATTAATCAAAGGGGATTATTGAAATGAACCTATTAAAAAAATCTTTATATTTATTAATAAGTAGATGAAAAGGGAGGATTTAATCAAATTGTTGATGAATTCAATTAAATTGGGGAGGGAGATTAATTAAATAATTGCTTATTCAATTAATCATCTTCAGACCATTTTTAGGTGTATACAATATAAAATCTGGAATCTATCAATAAGGATAAAAGGCAGAAATTTAAATTTGGATAGTTGATCATAGGTTTATTTTTCTATTTCCAGAACTCTTTTTCTGATATCGGTGATATAAAATGGTCAGAAGGTACATCGACAATGTTACAAATCACGAACAACATCAAGATGATCGGTAATTAGTTTACAAAGGTAATTTGGGGATATTTAAAAATTTTCAGAAGATGATGCATGAAAGAGAAAGGATACCAGAACAGGTTGTTAAAAGGTATGGAGATTCTATTTGTTTCATGGTTGATACTGACACTTGTCAGATGGAGGTAGTCAAACCTAGGACATCATGGGTGATGCCCATGGGTTATGAGGTAGAAGCTGATCTTTTGATTGCTTATGCTGATCATCTTCTATCTACACTGGTAGATCCAAATGCAATAAGGTTTGGAACATATAAGGAGAAATCTATTGAGGTACATTCCAAGTTAGCAAAACCGGTCATTACAAGGAAGGTAAGAAAAGAAGTGGACCAATTTGTAGTTGAACAAGGTTTTACTAAAGAGGCAATTGCAGAGGCTAGAGATAAGTTTGAAGCAAGAAAGGTTGAATCCTCTAGTGCCCCAACTGGCACCAACACCAGTAGACAAAAAAGGAGTACGGTGGTGAAGGAGAATCCCCCTCCTACTCCTAAGATCTAGATCAGAAGAAAACCTAAGGAAGTTAAGCCCGAAGCACTCAACGTGAAAAAAGTATACATGAAAAGGAAGAAACAACAAGCACAAAGGACACTTGAAATTGTTGAGGAAGAAGATACGGATTCTGAAGGTGAGAAGGAATAATTAAGAGCTAGTGGGAAGAAATCAAAAGTGGCCGGATCTCCTACTGTGAAATCTGTGAAACCACCGATAAGTAAACTCACTTTGCTTGAAAGGATTTTGGAGAAAATATGAAAGTATGGTATTTTGACTAATGTAAAGAGACTTTATAACAATTTTAGTGAAGCTGAGCAAATGCAAATTGAAGATACTATTGTTTGGTATATGAAAAAAGTATTGTAAAGCATTGATTGAGTTGCAAGGTTTGATTCCTGATTCTTTGTATGATAAATTGGAAGCAAGATGGAAGACTGCTATAAATCAGGACAAATAATTGATTAAATTTATATTGATGCACTTGAAACCGGAAACATCTAGGGAAGACATTCAAGAAATTATTTCTAAGACAAGGCCATTATTTCTTACAAAGAAAAGGTTAACAAGATTATTAGTTGGTGAATCTCAATTGGTACATGCTGAGACTGAGCAAATTTTAAAGAAGTTTTTGGGCCTTATTCCTGAAGTAGAAGAGGAACCAGAGAGATTAAAGGGAGAAGATCTTCCTGATGATTTGGAGATTATTGATATTATACCAGATGAGATTGTCTTTGTTGACACATTAGTTGATACAAGCACTAAGCAAGACCCAATCATTATCCCTGATGATGAGATAGTATTATTGAAAGTGAAATTAACCAGTACAGATAAAGAAGATGCAGAGAAGGCACGACAACAAGATGAAGAAATGACAGAGCAACCGGTGAATGAGCAAATAAAAAATGTACAACCCACTGAGCAACTAGACAAGATAGAAGCACAAGAGCCACCAGTGATCACACAAACAGAGGAGCATGTAGAAAAGAAAGACCCAGAGAAGGATGTAGAGATGCAAAAGGAAGAAGAAAAGAAGGAAGGAGAACTTGATCAAAAAGTGACCTCCTGGTCACTTACATCAAAGAAGATTGTTGATGATGAATAAATGACATTGTGAGAATTCAAGGACCGATCAATATGGAAATGTTGAGTCCAACTGAGCTAATGCATATTGCATCTGCCATGCAATCTAAGGCACAAAGGCAAATAATGAAGGCTTAGAGAAAAGAAGCACAAATAATTCAGGCTACTGGTGATATTCTATCCATTATATTACTGGAGACTGATATAGACAATCTTCCTAATCCTATTGACAAACTGGAGCAACTTGTCACAACAACAAGAGATCAAATGAAAAGCTTGGAGGAAGCTGCAATTAAAAATGTGGAAAAGGAGTATGAGAAGATAAAATTTGAACAGTTAATAAAAGGCATTGATAAAGATAGAGTAGGTCTTAATATCAACATGGATCTTATTAAAGAAGCATTACAAATCAGAGGTAAAATCCTTTCCACAATTGCCAAATTTTCATTGTTTTGTGATGATCTTGAGCAGAAGAAGAAGGAAGCTCAGTAGGAGCTTAAAGTTTTGAGTGAATCCCTTGAATGATTCTGCACTCCATTTTGGTATATCAGTTGTTGCAGTACAACAAAAGATTAAGGCTTATGAGGGTGAACAAGTGAAAAGGACAACTTCGCTGTAGGAGTTGCAGACTTTATTAGTCCCTAAGATTAAAATTTTGCAGAGAGGCTACAAGGAGACTAAAGCAATTTTGGCTACACCAGAGATGAGAACACTTGATGCCATGGAAGAGCTTGCATCTCAGATCCAGACACATATTGAGATAATAGGGACACTTTTGGAGACTTGGCACAATGATTTGACACTTTTGAAGTCTAGTTTTGTAGATGTATTTCATAAGATGACATTGTAAAACATTTTGAACTCCTATATGTTTTGGTAATGCAAATTTTGATATATATTGCATTTATCTTTTCATGTATTTACTTACCATTGCCATTTCTATCAAAGGGGGAGTAGTAGTATGAGTCAAAATTTTGTAAAAGGTTATTAGTATAAATTTTTTTGTAATAGCATGTAATTGCTAATGGGGAGTCATGTTATATATTTGAGTCATGGGTCAAAATTTTTGTAATGTGACACACAAATATTTTCCTAAGTGTTGCCATCAATGCCAAAGGGGGAGATTGTTGGCTTGATGATGATCTAGAGTTGTAATAGGTTGATTGATGACTTGTATTGTGTTGTCATTGATGGCAACCATGTTTTGTTAGTCACCTAAGTCATTTAGTCCAATCGGTAAAGCCTAACAGGTAGAGAAAGCAGTTAAACAGTGAACTGGTAAACAATGACAGAGCTATGTTCAAGCAACTGGTATGGAAGATCGGTGAAGAGTTAAGTGTTGCAGTTTGGTATGTATGTTCATGACATTGGTATGAGTCTATGGCTAGAACCACATCAATAGATTCAAAGTTTGGAGCGAGTTATGATGTAATGAGCAATCAATCAAGAAGAACAACTAAACCAATAGAGCAAAATCACTTAGATCGGTAAACTGATAGACTTAATGTTTTATTTTGGAGTTAAGTTGTTTGTGGCCGACATGAGTAAAGCGTAATATGAAAGATTATCTAGATACATTAAACCTAGGAAATTCTTCCAAGGGTTCTTAGCCGACTTAGCAGAGTTGTTTATAAAAAGGAGTATATTGTGTGATGATGTATCATATATGAAATCCGTAGTGCGAATTTGATTGTGCGGTGAAAGGTAAAGCTCTGTATTGATGTTTAATCAGTGTTAGAAGTAGAACTGAAGTGGATCTAATCAGACACATAGGTTCTATATGCAGATCAATTAAACTTGTTGTTCCCTAGCATTTTAGTAAGATAAAATCCTCTCACAAGGTCACTCATAACCGGGTGCAGTACGATCCTCATAGGTTAGAAGGTTAAATCCCTTAATAGGGTCACACATTAACTTGTGTTGTAAATCTCATAGCTGGGTAGCTCCTAACAGGTTTGGTCCTAACATGCCTTATTGTAATAGCTCTTAACTAGGCTAAGACACTCTTAGCCGGGTATGCTCCTAACATAGCAGTTGTAAGACCTTAACCGGTCAGATCCCTATTCTGCAAATAGTTGACCTTGTGGGTACCAATTCCCACTGTGGTTTTTCCCATTTGGGTTTCCATGTGAAAAGAATTGTGTTATGTGGTGCATATTTTATTGGGTGTTAGCTTATGTGGTTATTTTCCTTGCATGCTTGTTAAGTTTCAAGTTGATAAAAGTGGTGATCAGATTTGGATTGCTATTTTTTCTTGCACCGATTCACCCCCCCCTCTCAGTGCCTTATAAGTTTATCACTTCTTTCCAATTGGAATCTCATGCTGCTAAACTAGCTCAAGAACCATATGATACAACAGGAATGCACATAATCTAATTATCCAATTTCTTAATCCAACATAAGATCTCAATATTATCTTAATGAACAACCTTACAACATGAATCATATAATGAATACAACATGTTATTCCATTAAAAGGTCATACTGACAACTACTACACCATGTCCTAATACATAAGAATAGTAGATACAAGTACATAGTCTCTTTTACATTTACAATGTCATCATGATACAATTAACTATCTCAGTACATAGAAATCATCTCCACAACTATTTGCATAATGAAAATCATAGAATCCATATCTGCACATGCTAGCATCCAAAGAAGAACATACCAATAGAAGAAGGCATCAAACCACCTAACCATGTGGAACCAAATAGGAACCACCTCCCATGCTAGGAGATGACACGAGGTTCCAACTCACACTCGAGACCTAGGCTAACACCTAACAACCAAGGGACTCAACACAACACCCACAAGACTACATCCAAGAATAATGAATCAAATCACATCACAAGGCTAATCATAAATGATTAAACTCGTAGAGGCATAATCAACAATGAGGACGTAAGGATAATGGACACATGTAGGGAAAGAGTTTCATCACATGTAGTCACCATGGGAACCTAGGAACCTGTCCTGACATCCGTGATACTCATGTGGAGCTATCTCAACCTATGAGGATATCAAGGGAGTTCAGCTTACTTGGATCACCAAGGTCTTATCAACCATTCTCGGTCAACATAAATACCCCAGGGACATGAGTTGAGGCCAACAATTCATTTGTTATCTTATTAAGGTGATTTACTTCTACCCAACCCACTTATGATTAATTAATTATGTTATCAATTGATTACAAAATAAACTCCCAATGAGATATCCTGGCTGTCTAATCCTCATGACCCCAATCACTCAAATGGAAGCCCACTCTCCCTGACCATGGACCAATACCTTAGGGTGAACATAAACCACAATGATATCACAACACCAATATGAAGGCTCTCTAAAGATATAACCACATTAACATCATCATTGATACAATTGAAGCATAATATGAATGATATACCCAACATGCAAAGCAAGAATCTCCACCAAAAGAATACAACAATGAACCAAGGCAATTAAATGAGATCAAAAAATAATCCAAAATCAATACCAATCCTCAATAGTGAGGCATAATCATTCCATTGGAGCTCTAATAGCCATCCCTTGACAACAAGGCATTCATCCACTTGTTGGAGATAATCATCACATATGCACAATCCTCAATGATAAGGCACACATCATCCTAATAGAACCATATATAATCATGAAGGTATCAAAATCAAATCAAGAAAAATCCTCTGACAACATCATCATCAATCACAAAATCCTCTGGTAAAAGCCTGACATTCGAAAACATGATCAAACGGAGCAAAACTGAGAAAACTGACAACTTTGGGCAGAACAATGCATCAAAAACCCAGTTTAGTGCATCCATGACATCTTATAGCATTTTGGGGCTTATTTTGGCATTTTGGTTGCAAACATTAGTGTTTTGATGCCAAACTTTAGTGCTTTCAATCAAGAGAGCAAAAATACTAAAAACGGACAAATGGGTTGACGATGATAACTTAATGATGCACGAATAGTACCAAACTGGTACTGAGAGGGGGGGGGGGGTGAATCAGTACAGACAAAAACACACTCTTAAACCGATTTGTCTGTAGACACTATGCATTGATAGACAAACAGTAACACCAGTCCTTAAACAATGTACAATCAACAAAATAAAGAATAACTGAGACAAGCATAAACTGGTTAACACTTATCTTCTCATACAATCTAACACTTCATTTCCATTTCACCCTATTGCATGAACAAATAATCTACCATCAAAGATATACATATAAGCAACTAGATCAACATGATTCATCGCTTGACAGAAAACAAAATAGCATCACATGAAGAAGACATCACACATGACACACATATTTTTCACGTGGAAACCCAACTGGGAAAAACCACGGTGGGGATGAATACCCACAAGCTTGTTTTTGAACTATTTTGAAGTTCGCTCTATTAGGAGCCTTGTCCGGTTAAAGACTGATACAATAGGTTCTGTTAGGAACTGATCCTGTTACGGATCACCTGGTTAAGGGATGGCTAGAATACCCGGTTAAGGGTTAAATCCTGTTAAAGGTTACCTTGTTAGAGGATTTCAAGAACTCAATGGTTTTGAGTCACCCTGTTAAAGGATTTACAACAAGCTGGTTAAAGCTACCCTGTTAAGGGATTTCTCAACTGTTGAGGTGGTTAGAGATCAACATGTATTACAATGATCTGGTAACAACACTCAATGCCAATGCAGATCCGCTTAAGCTCCTCTTCACCTTCTGCACTTACACTCTGCAGGTATCACTTCTCTCCTCTAGTCTGGCAAGAATCACGTATCTCTTCTCTTGGATACACACACACAACTTTTGCCAACAACCTCAGAAAGAAACACAACATCGACCTTATAGGAAACAGATAGGTCGATAGCATAAACCCTAAACCCTAACCCTGTTAGGTTAAGGAATTCAAACGGTTAATTCCTGACCGTTAAGCACACTGCATTAATCTCCATCATTCATTTTCCACCGATTTCATGGCGGCTGATAACCCATCACACGTTATCATCATTTACAAACTTCACACATTCCCGAGGTAGATAGGAACAATCTCCTTCATGCAAGATCCTTCATGCATACAAGGCTTACATGGCAACATGATCAGTTCTTCATTATCATGCTGACTCATCACACAAAGTCATCAGTTGAGCCACATAGGCTTGAAGCACTTCAACCAGAAACCTTGAAGTTGAGACTACCAACCGGTAGTCATACAATGCTTCCATGTGCCGGTTCCCATAGCCATAGGCCGGTTCACCTTGAACAAACACACCGCTTCACTTTGGCATAAATGCTGGTTCACAGTGTTATACCATTTCTCTTCTCTTCATCATATTGACATCAATGACAACACACAATGTCATTATGTCCTCATACCGGTTCACATAATGCCAACAATCTCCCCCTTTGGCATTGATGGCAATATACAAAGATATCTCTCCGCTTCACATCTTCTCCCCCAATTTTTGCAGATATCTTCTCCACTTCACATCTTCTCCCCCTTTGACAACAATGCCAAAGTGGAGGCACAAGCTTCCCTATTCCATTATGTTGCTCCCCCTGAGGAGTAGCATCCTTCAACACATCAATCCTGAAGAAAAAATTGACTATGCAATACCTGACTAATGTGGAGCATATACCTTTAGTTCACCTCCTGAAGGGGCAACACCCCTAATTCACCTCTTAAGTACATAAATGTAGCCTTTGGGAGAGGCTTGGTGAATATGTCTGCTAACTGCTCCTTACTAGAAACATGTTCCAGTGCAATCTCTTTGTTCTAGAACCTTTTCCCTCAAGAAATGATACTTAAGCTCAAAGTGCTTGGTTCTATTCTTGGAGCTATTAATTGCACTAGTATTGTCACAAAATATACTTACCGGTTTAGATATAGGAACTTTGAAGCCATTTAATACATGCTTCATCCAAATTGTTTGAGTGTAGTTGATGAAAGCTGCAACATACTCTACTTCCGCTATAGACTGAGAGATACAACTCTGCTTCTTACTCATCCATGAGACCAGTCTACCACCAAGAAAGAATGCACCACCGGTTGTGCTTTTTTGGTCATCTACATTACCTGCCCAATCAACATCTGTGTATACTTTCAAGTTGAAGTCCTTGCTATATGGATACCAAAATCTGTAGTCAATAATTCCCTCCAGATACCTAAGAATCCGCTTGAATGCAACCAAGTGGGATTCTCTTGGGCTTTTTTGGAACCTTGTAGTAATGCCAATTGCATGTGCAATTTCTGGTCTGCTATGCACTACATAATGCAACTTACCAATCATTGATCGGTATTCCTTCTCATCAACCAATGCTGAGTCATCCTCTTTGGATAGTTTACAACCGGTCACCATCGGTGTACCAACCAGTTTTCTATCTTCCATGCCAAAGGTCTTCAACACCTCTTTGACATACTTGGATTGAGTGATAAACATTCCATCTTTCATCTACTGGATCTGCAGTCCAATGAAGAACTTAATCTCCCCTATGAGTGACATCTCAAACTCTTTCTTCATCTCATCTGCAAACTCATGACTCATCTTGTCATCTCCACCAAAGATAATGTCATCAACAAATACCTCACAGATCAGGATCTGATCTCCTTCAGACTTCAAGCAGATATTGCTATCTTCACTTGTTCTCTCAAATCCAATCTTCACAAGATGGGAATGCAGACGTTCATACCATGCTCTAGGTGCTTGCTTTAGACCATATAAGGCTTTATGTAGCCTACATACCATGTCACTGTCTTCAGATAGGGCAAACCCATCTAGTTGCTCTATATACACCTCCTCTTCAAGTACACCATTTAGGAATGCAGATTTTACATCCGTTTGATATACTTTGAAACCTTTAAAAGCTGCATATGCAAGAAGCATACAAACTCCTTCCAATCTGGCTACAGGAGAAAAGGTTTCTCCATAGTCTTCTCCTTCTTCTTGGGCATATCATTTGCACACCAATCTGGCTTTGTTTCTAATCACTGTGCCATCCTCATTCAGCTTATTTCTGAAAACCCATTTAGTACCAATGACATTTTTATGCTTCGGTCTGGGTACCAAAGACCATGTACCATTTTTCTCTATCTGGTCAAGTTCTTCTTCCATTGCCTTGATCCAATCTTCATCTTTATGTGCCTGTTTGAATGTTTTAGGCTCAAATTCAGAGATCATACATGAGTTTTCTTTGACCTTTATTCTTGTAAGGATTCCTACATCCTTATCTCCTATGATTTGCTTAGGATCATGATTCAACTTAACATACCGAGGAATGGTCTTGATAGATTCCTCTTTCTTTTATTCTTCATCCTCATCTCCATCAGTATCAGCATCTACATCTACCAGTGTAGGAACACTGTTACTGGTACTTGGTTGATTGACAACCAGTTCCCAGAAGGTTACAACCGGTTCATTTACCGCTTGCTTACTACCGGTTTCCTTAGTTTTCTCAGAGGTTTCATCAACTCTTACATTGATACTTTCCATAATTCTCTGAGTCTTATTATTGAAACACTTGAGAGGTTTGCTCTTGGTGGAATACCCTAGGAATATTCCCTCATCACATTTCACATCAAATTTGCTCTAGTGTTTGCTCCTCTTGACGTAACATTTGATACCAAACACTCTAAAGTAGCTAACCACAGGTGTCTTACTAGTCCAATACTCATAAGGAGTTTTATCTTTACCTTTCTTGATGAGTACCTGGTTCATTGTTTAGACTGTAGTGCTCACCGCTTCTCTCCAAAAGGTGTGAGCTACCTTTCCTTGAATCAACATTGTTCTAGCTACTTCAACCACAGTCCGGTTATTCCTCTCTGCTAGGCCATTCTGCTATGGAGTCAGGGGGGCAGACAATTCTCTTGATGCCATGTTCTTCACAGTACTTGTTGAATTCACCAGAAGTGAATTCCCCTCCTTGATTAGTTCTTAGGCACTTGATCCTTTTACCGCTTTTCTTTTCCACTAATTCTCTAAAAGCTTTGAACTTTACAAAATCTTTAGACTTATCTTTCAAGAATGTGACCCACATAATTCTTGAGCAGTCATCAGTGAGAATCATGAAGTACCTATCACCTTGCACACTTCTAGTTTCCATAGGACCACACAAATCAGTATGCACAAGATCAAGCAAAATATCAGCAGTGAAAGATTTACCTTTAAAGGATGAGGAAGACATTTTACCCAATTGACACTCTTTGCACAATGTATTATCCGGTTTGCTTAGCACAGACAACCCACTAACTACCTTGATCTTACTAGCCTTCACAATGTTATCAAAGTTTACATGGCAGAGTCTCCTATGCCATATCCAGCTATCATCAAATTTAGCCATAAGACATGTACTTATATTTGCATTCAGCTGAAATAGGTTACCTTTGGTCTGCATGCCGATGGCCACCAATTCACCATTCTTTCCTTTGATTATGCACACTCCATTCTTGAATTCCAGAGTGAGACCACTGTCATTCAGCTGGGCAACACTCAGAAGATTGTGTCTGAGACCATCAACCCAATACACATTGTCAGCACTACTCTTTCCATTCAGAGAGATGGACCCTCTGCCTTTGACCATGCATGGTGCATCATTACCAAAGCAAACCACACCACCATCATACTCTTCCAAGGATAGAAACTTGCTTCGGTCACCAGTCATATGGTGAGAACAACCACTATCAATGATCCACTCATTGGAATTATCAAACTGGGAGACAAGAGCCTTATTGTCTGATAGATCTTCCTTGACAGCAACAAACACAATATCTTCATTTTCTTCATCCTCTGATTCCTCATCTGTGACACCTTCATTAATTGCCACAAAATAGTTTCTCCGGTTTGCTCCTTTGAATTTCTTGAACCTTTTCGATTTGTCCTTGTTGTCGCCATTAGGACAGTTTACAGCAATATGTCCTATCTGGTTACATAAAAAGCATTTCAAAGGAATCTTACCTCTTTATTTACCGGTTCCTTTAGGAATTTTCCTTGCAAGAAGAGCTTCAAATGCCATCAGAATCTCCTCATCATCCATTTCTCTGCTCTATCTTGGTTCACCACTAGTGCTAGCTTCTTTTCCTTTTCTGGATGGTACAGTAGAAGCTTTGAAAGCTGATTCAGTCTTTTGAACATTGCCATCTAAACTATTTATCTCATAGGCTATCAACTTTGCAATGATGGAGTCTAGAGATACCTTAGTCTTGTCTATTGATCTCAGCTCCTGAATAACAACAACCCTTATTGCATAGACCAGCAATAGGGATCTCAGGAATTTACTTACCACAGTGGAATCTTCCATTTTACCACTTGCACTCTTGATATCTCCAACAATGGTTTTGATTCTTATTCCATACTGTTGAATGGTCTCACCTTCAACCATATGCATGTCTTCAAACTTCCCTCTAAGAATTTCTTCCTTAGCTTGTTTTACATGCTCATCACCGCCATAGATATTTTCAAGAGCATCCCATACCTCTTTGGGATTTACCTTATCTTGGACATCAATAAACTCAATGTCAGATAAACTACTAATTAGGGCTTCCATGACTTGCCCGTTCTCCTGCATCTCTCTCTTTTGGTCATCGGTGAGAGTACCAATAGGGGCAACATAGGCATTCTCAACATAGCTCCAGTGTTGAGCACCCATGCTTCTGATGTATATCTTCATTCTATCTTTCCATATACTAAAATTTTCTCTATTAAACTTTGGACCTTCCCTCTTCATCATTAGACAGGGATCTTTACCTCAAGTGGTTAAGCTTATAACACAAAGGACCTGGAGGACGCTCTGATACCAATTGATAACTCAATGATGAACGAATAGTACCAAACCGGTACTGAGAGGGGGGGATGAATCAGTACAGATAAAAACACACTCTTAAATCGGTTTGTCTGCAGACACTATGCATTGACAGACAAACAGTAACACTGGTCCTTAAACAGAGTACAACCGGCAAAACCCAGAATAACTAAGACAAGCATAAACCGGTTGACACTTATATTCTCATACAATCTAACACTTCATTTCCATTTCACCCTAATGCATGAACAAGTAACCTACCATCAAAGCTATACATATAAGCAACTAGATCAACATGATTCATCGCTTGACAAAAAACAACATAGCATCACATGAAGAAGACATCACACATGACACACATATTTTTCACGTGGAAACCCAACTGGGAAAAACCATGGTTGGGATGAATACCCACAAGCTTGTTTTTGAACTCTTTTGAAGTCCGCTCTGTTAGGAGCCTTGTCCGATTAAAGACTGATACAATAGGATCTGTTAGGAACCGATCCTATTAGGGATCACCTGGTTAAGGGATGGCTAGAATACCTAGTTAAGGGTTAAACCCTGCTAAAGGTTACCTTGTTAGAGGATTTCAAGAACTCAATGGTTTTGAGTCACCCTGTTAAAGGATTTACAAAAAGCTGGTTAAAGCTACCCCGTTAAGGGATTTCTCAACTGTTGAGGTGGTTAGAGATCAACAGGTATTACAATGATCTAGTAATAGCACTCAATGCCAATGCAGATCCGCTTAAGCTCCTCTTCACCTTCTGCACTTACACTATGCAGGTATCACTTCTCTCCTCTGGTCTGGCAAGAATCACGTATCTCTTCTCTTGGATACACACACACAACTTTTGCCAACAACCTCAGAAAGAAACACAACATTGACCTTATAGAAAATAGATAGGTCAGTAGCATAAACCCTAAACCCTAAACCTGTTAGGTTAAGGAATTCAAACGGTTCAATCCTGACCGTTGAGCACATTGCATTAATCTCTGTCATTTGTTTTCCACCGATTTCATGGTGGCTGATAACCCATCACACGTTATCACTGTTTATAGACTTCGCACATTCCCGAGGTAGATAGGAACAATCTCCTCCATGCAAGATCCTTCACGCACACAAGGCTTACATGGCAACATGATCAGTTCTTCATTATCATGCTGACTCATCACACAAATTCACCGGTTGAGCCACACAGGCTTGAAGCACTTTGACCGGAAACCCTGAAGTTGAGACTACCAACTGGTAGTCATACAACGCTTCCATGTGCTGGTTCCCATAGCCATATGCTGGTTCACCTTGAACAAACTCATTGCTTCACTTTGGCACAAATGCCGGTTCATAGTGTTAGACCGATTCTCTTCTCTTCATCATATTGACATCAATGACAACACAAAATGTCATTATGTCCTCATACCGGTTCACATAATGCCAACAGACGAAACTTACTTAGATCGCACATAGGTTCACAAAACAAATAGATGAATCTCCCAAAAGGTCTGGGAGGAAAATATAGGGCTATAACAACAAGAAGATGGATTCCCAAAGTCACACAAAATAATTTCAACCTCAAATCCCTACACCTCCATTACACAGACTTGCACAAAAATGCATCAAACTCACACGAAAACTTGTGGTGATGTAGTATATCATAATGGAAAACAAAACAACAATACAAAAGCATTTTAAATCCCAACAAGTGAAGAACAAAAATGGACACTGAGAGGGGGGTGGATCAGTATATTTGAAATTTTTTAACTAAGTGTGCAAATACTGCTACTGCAAATTAATTGAGAACACACACACACAAGAGCACATCACATAACGCTAGATGTACGAGGAAAACCCAATGTGGGAAAAAAACTTGGTGAGAATAGATGTTGGAGACTATTGCTCCAATCCAGCCTCACAGTAAATAATATTTTACAATATATTTTAGGGCACCAACCCAAGGAGCACCAACCCCTAATATTCTGAACACCAACTCAAGGAGCACCAACCCCTAGTTTTATGAGCACCTACTCAAAGGAGAATCTACCCCTGCTCTGAGCACCCACTCAGAGAAATCACAATAAGATTCAGGTTTACAATGATAAAGCCAGGTTACAAATGAATTTTGTAACACTACAAAATTCTTATATCTTGAGAATGACTCTCTCTGATTCTGAGGATTACACCCTATTAGTTATCTACAAACAATTCTTTGTTCTTCTTCTCTCTTCTCTTCTCTTTTTTATTCTTTACTCTGCCTCAGCTTCACCTATCTTAGACTACTCTTTGTCCTTAGCCTTCTGCTGCTACAACAACTCTCACTACTCCGTTTCTACACCTGCTCATCGTCTAACTTCCCCTATCTCA